>NW_027173406.1:0-114208 GCF_018151085.1 Drosophila tropicalis
TTATTATAAGTATATAACTTAAAAAAGAACGAAAGCAGCGGATTAACTGTGATCGTCATAATGTACCCAAATGAATCGTCATCTTTTAGTGACGCAACATATGTATTTTTAAGAGATTCCTACTGTCCCTATTAAAAAGGAAAATAAAATTATTATAAGTATATAACTTGAAAAAGAACGAAAACGGCGGTTCCAACTGTGATCGTCATAATGTACCCAAATGAATCGTCATCATTTTAGTGACGCAACATATGTATTTTTAAGAGATTCCTACTGTCCCTATTAAAAGGGAAAATAAAATTATTATAAGTATATAACTTAAAAGAACGAAATCGGCGGTTCCAACTGTGATCGTCATAATGTACCCAAATGAATCGTCATCATTTTAGTGACGCAACATATGTAAAATTTAGAGATTCTCTGTCCCTATTATTAAAGGGAAAATATAATTATTATAAGTATATAACTTAAAGCACGAAAATGGCGTTTCAACTGTGATCGTCATAATGTACCCAATGAATCGTCATCATTTTGTGACGCAACATATGTATTTTAAGAGATTCTGCTGTCCCTAAGGAAAAGAAAATTATTATAAGTATAAACTAAGAACGAAAATGGCGGTTTCAACTGTGATTACAAGAGGTCGCATTCTTAAAGGTGGGCTTATTATATCATAGAATCTTTTTAATGGGGATTATTGTTTATATCAATAAAATGTGGATTACAAATTCTTCCGTATTTATTATCTCCTCATTATATTGAAAAAAGTGGGAACATCCATATATGGGATATGCATATTGTATGAATATCTCATATCATATGAAAAAATATCATAACGTATGGGATTTATTTATTATCCCATTTATATGAAAAAAATTGTACTCACTATTAAAAATATTAATTTTGCCCATTTATCATATGGGAACATCCATATCATATGGGATATGCATTTTGTATAAATATCTCATATCATATGAAAAAATATCATAACGTATGGGATTTATTTATTATCCCATTTATATGAAAAAATTTCAATATCATATGGGATATGCATTTTGTATAAATATCTCATATCATATGAAAAAATATCATAACGTATGGGATTTATTTATTATACCATTTATATGAAAAAAATTTCAATATCATATGGGAACTTCCATATCATATGGGATATGCATTTTGTATAAATATCTCATATCATATGAAAAATATCATAACGTATGGGATTTATTTATTATCCCATTTATATGAAGAAAATTTCAATATCATATGGGATATGCATTTTGTATAAATATCTCATATCATATGAAAAATATCATAACGTATGGGATTTATTTATTATCCCATTTATATGAAAAAATTTCAATATCATATGGGATATGCATTTTGTATAAATATCTCATATCATATGAAAAATATCATAACGTATGGGATTTATTTATTATCCCATTTATATGAAAAAATTTCAATATTAAAAATATAAATTTTGCCCATTTGTCATATGGCATCCTTTGTATAAATATCTCTTCATATCAATGAAAAAATATCATCACGTATGGGATTTATTTATTATCCCATTTTATATGAAAAAATTTCATTATCATATGGGAGCATCCATATCATATGGGATATGCATTTTGTATAAATATCTCATATCATATGAAAAAATATCATAACGTATGGGATTTATTTATTATCCCATTTATATGAAAAAATTTCAAAATAACTTCCATATCATATGGGATATGCATTTTTGTATAAATATCTCCATATCATAGTGAAGATATCATAACGTATGGGATTTATTTGTTCCGTTTATATGAAAAAAATTTTTCTAATATTAAAAATATAATTTTGCCCATTATCTATGTGAACATCCATATCATATGGGATATGCATATCGTATAAACATCTCATATCATATGAAAAAATATCATAACGTATGGGATTTATTTATTATCCCATTTATATGCTTTGCTCGTCAATATTGAAAATTTATTTTGCCCATTTATCATATGGGAACATCCATATCATATGGGATATGCATATTTGTATAAATATCTCATATCATATGAAAAAATATCATAACGTATGGGGTTTATTTATTATCTCATTTATATGAAAAAATTTCAATATCATATGGGAACATCCATATCATATGGGATATGCATTTTGTATAAATATCTCATATCATATGAAAAAATATCATAACGTATGGGATTTATTTATTATCCCATTTATATGAAAAAAATTTTTAATTTTAATATAGACTTGGTTCCCATTATCATATGGGAACATCCATATCATATGGGGATATGCATATTGTATGAATATCTCATATCATATGAAAAAATATCATAACGTATGGGATTTATTTATTATCCCATTTATATGAAAAAAATTTTACCTCAATATTGAAAATATTTATTTTGCCCATTTATCATATGGGAACATCCATATCATATGGGATATGCATATCGTATAAATATCTCATATCATATGAAAAAATATCATAACGTATGGGGCTTATTTATTATCCCATTTATATGAAAAAAAATTTCAATATCATATGGGAACATCCATATCATATGGGATATGCATTTTGTATAAATATTCATATCATATGAAAAAATATCATAACGTATGGGATTTATAAATTTTTTTATTATCCCATTTATATGAAAAATTTCAATATCATATGGGATATGCATTTTTGTATAAATATCTCATATCATAAAAAAAAATATCATAACGTATGGGATTTATTTATTATACCATTTATATGAAAAAAATTTTTTTCATATAAATGGGATAATAAATAAATCCCATACGTTATGATATTTTTTATATCATATGATATGAGATATTTATACAAAATGCATATCCCATATGATATGGATGTTCCCATATGATATTGAAATTTTTTTCATATAAATGGGATAATAAATAAGCCCCATACGTTATGATATTTTTCATATGATATGATATGAGATATTTATACGATATGCATATCCCATATGATATGGATGTTCCCATATGATAAATGGGCAAAATAAATATTTTCAATACTGAGTAAAATTTTTTTTTCATATAAATGGGATAATAAATAAATCCCATACGTTATGATATTTTTTCATATGATATGAGATGTTCATACGATATGCATATCCCATATGATATGGATGTTCCCATATGATAAATGGGCAAAATTTATATTTTTAATATTAAGTAAAATTTTTTTCATATAAATGGGATAATAAATAAATCCCATACGTTATGATATTTTTTCATATGATATGAGATATTTATACAAAATGCATATCCCATATGATATGGAAGTTCCCATATGATATTGAAATTTTTTTCATATAAATGAGATAATAAATAAATCCCATACGTTATGATATTTTTTCATATGATATGAGATATTTATACAAAATGCATATCCCATATGATATGGATGTTCCCATATGATATTGAAATTTTTTTCAAATAAATGGGATAATAAATAAATCCCATACGTTATGATATTTTTTCATATGATATGAGATGTTCATACGATATGCATTTCCCATATGATATGGATGTTCCCATATGATAAGTGGGCATAATTTATATTTTTAATATTGAGTAAAATTTTTTTTCATATAAATGGTATAATAAATAAATCCCATACGTTATGATATTTTTTCATATGATATGAGATATTTATACAAAATGCATATCCCATATGATATTGAAATTTTTTTTCATATAAATGGGATAATAAATAAATCCCATACGTTATGATATTTTTTCATATGATATGAGATATTTATACAAAATGCATATCCCATATGATATGGATGTTCCCATATGATATTGAAATTTTTTTTCATATAAATGGGATAATAAATAAACCCCATACGTTATGATATTTTTTCATATGATATGAGATATTTATACGATATGCATATCCCATATGATATGGATGTTCCCATATGATAAATGGGCAAAATAAATATTTTTAATATTGAGTAAAATTTTTTTTCATATAAATGGGATAATAAATAAATCCCATACGTTATGATATTTTTTTTCATATGATATGAGATATTTATACAGAAATGCATATCCCATAATGAAATGGGCGAAATTTATATTTTTCATATGATATTAAAATTTTTTTCATATAAATGGGATAATAAATAAATCCCATACGTTATGATATTTTTTCATATGATATGAGATATTTATACAAAATGCATATCCCATATGATATGGATGTTCCCATATGATATTGAAATTTTTTTCATATAAATGGGATAATAAATAAATCCCATACGTTATGATATTTTTTATATGATATGAGATATTTATACAAAAAGCATATCCCATAAAATATAAAAAATTCTTTTAAATAAAAAAAAAAAATTTTTTTTTTAAATAAAAAAAAAATTTTTATAAATGGGATAATAAATAAATCCCATACGTTATGATATTTTTTCATATGATATGAGATATTTATACAATGCATTCAAATGCATATCCCATATGATATTGAAATTTTTTTCATATAAATGGGATAATAAATAAATCCCATACGTTATGATATTTTTTTCATATGATATGAGATATTTATACAAAATGCATATCCCATATGATATGGAAGTTCCCATATGATATTGAAATTTTTTTCATATAAATGGTATAATAAATAAATCCCATACGTTATGATATTTTTTCATATGATATGAGATATTTATACAAAATGCATATCCCATATGATATTGAAATTTTTTTCATATAAATGGGATAATAAATAAATCCCATACGTTATGATATTTTTTCATATGATATGAGATATTTATACAAATTCTTGTTATTTAATGCATATCCCATATGATATGGATGTTCCCATATGATAAATGGGCAAAATTAATATTTTTAATAGTGAGTACAATTTTTTTTCATATAAATGGGATAATAAATAAATCCCATACGTTATGATTTTTTTTCATATGATATGAGATATTCATACAATATGCATATCCCATATATGGATGTTCCCACTTTTTTTCAATATAATGAGGAGATAATAAATACGGAAGAATTTGTAATCCACATTTTATTGCATCACTAAAAAGATTACGATTCATTTGGCTACATTATGACGATCACAGTTGAAACCGCCATTTTCGTTCTTTTTAAGTTATATACTTATAATAATTTTATTTTCCCTTTGTAATAGGGACAGTAGGAATCTCTTAAAATACATATGTTGCGTCACTAAAATGATGACGATTCATTTGGGTACATTATGACGATCACAGTTGAAACCGCCATTTTCGTTCTTTTAAGTTATATACTTATAATAATTTTATTTTCCCTTTTTAATAGGGACAGTAGGAATCTCTTAAAATACATATGTTGCGTCACTAAAATGATGACGATTCATTTGGGTACATTATGACGATCACAGTTGAAACCGCCATTTTCGTTCTTTTAAGTTATATACTTATAATAATTATATTTTCCCTTTGTAATAGGGACAGTAGGAATCTCTTAAAATACATATGTTGCGTCACTAAAATGATGACGATTCATTTGGGTACATTATGACGATCACAGTTGGAACCGCCGATTTCGTTCTTTTAAGTTATATACTTATAATAATTTTATTTTCCCTTTTTAATAGGGACAGTAGGAATCTCTTAAAATACATATGTTGCGTCACTAAAATGATGACGATTCATTTGGGTACATTATGACGATCACAGTTGGAACCGCCGTTTTCGTTCTTTTAAGTTATATACTTATAATAATTTTATTTTCCCTTTTTAATAGGGACAGTAGGAATCTCTTAAAATACATATGTTGCGTCACTAAAATGATGACGATTCATTTGGGTACATTATGACGATCACAGTTGGAACCGCCGTTTTCGTTCTTTTAAGTTATATACTTATAATAATTTTATTTTCCCTTTTTAATAGGGACAGTAGGAATCTCTTAAAATACATATGTTGCGTCACTAAAATGATGACGATTCATTTGGGTACATTATGACGATCACAGTTGGAACCGCCGTTTTCGTTCTTTTAAGTTATATACTTATAATAAATAATAATACTTATTATATGAAATACTCTCCATATAATAAAAATACATCGGCAATTTAAAAATCGAATCATCAAGCAAAGGATAAGCTTCAGTGGATCGCAGTATGGCAGCTGCTCAACCACTTACAACACCTTGCCTGTTACAAAAGTCGTTTACAATTGATTCTAGGCTTTGTCATTGTATTAAATAATGTTTTAATAAGTAACTAGCGCGGCATCAGGTGATCGAAGATCCTCCCAATTTACTATGTTACAAATAACATTGGCATCACATCCATTGTCGTTTATAAAATAAACTTTTAATGGTTTAGAAGCCATACAATGCAAATTGCCCCTTATTTATCATTGCAGTCCAGCACGGATACGACCTTAGAGGCGTTCAGGCATAATCCAACGGACGTAGCGTCATACCACTGTTCGCTCGAACAAGTATTGTGCCATTGGTCCGTACCTGCGGTTCCTCTCGTACTACGCAGGAATGCTGTCGCAACAACGTTTTGTCATTAGTAGGGTAAAACTAACCTGTCTCACGACGGTCTAAACCCAGCTCACGTTCCCTTGCATGGGTGAACAATCCAACGCTTGGTGAATTTTGCTTCACAATGATAGGAAGAGCCGACATCGAAGGATCAAAAAGCGACGTCGCTATGAACGCTTGGCCGCCACAAGCCAGTTATCCCTATGGTAACTTTTCTGACACCTCTTGTTAAAAACTCTTTAAACCAAAAGGATCGATAGGCCGAGCTTTTGCTGTCCCTGTGTGTACTGAACACCGAGATCAAGTCAGCATTTGCCCTTTTGCTCTATGTGTGGTTTCTGTCCGCACTGAGCTGGCCTTGGGACACCTCCGTTATTATTTGAGAGATGTACCGCCCCAGTCAAACTCCCTACCTGGCAATGTCCTTGAATTGGATCATACCTGAGTAATTGGAGTTATACCAAAAATTTCAAATTGAAAATACATAAATGCAATCTCTCATTAAAGAATTTGTTTGCGATTATATAACAAACTCGTGATACTTTGATCAAGAAGCTTGCATCAAAACCCAATACCATAAGATATAATAAATATATCCGTATAATGGCTAGGAAATGATACACGTTCCATTTAATCAAGTAAGTAAGGAAACAATAAGAGTAGTGGTATTTCATTGGCGATATCAAACACAAGGAATAATATCTCCCACTTATTCTACACCTCTTATGTCTCCTTACACTGCCAGATTAGAGTCAAGCTCAAAAGGGTCTTCTTTCCCCGCTAATTATTCCAAGCCCGTTCCCTTGGCTGTGGTTTCGCTAGATAGTAGATAGGGACAGTAGGAATCTCGTTAATCCATTCATGCGCGTCACTAATTAGATGACGAGGCATTTGGCTACCTTAAGAGAGTCATAGTTACTCCCGCCGTTGACCCGCGCTTACTTGAATTTCTTCACTTTGACATTCAGAGCACTGGGCAGAAATCACATTGTGTCAACACCCGCTAGGGCCATCACAATGCTTTGTTTTAATTAGACAGTCGGATTCCCCAAGTCCGTGCCAGTTCTGAATTGATTGTTAATTGATAATCGTTATAATTTAAAAGAACTAATTAAAATTAATTAGTATTCTTAAAAATTTTAGCAAGAAAGTTCCACAATTGGCTACGTAACTAACTATCCGGGGAACAAATAACTATCATAAATGATAGAAACTCTATTTACCCAGAACGAGCACATAAACCATGTTATTGTTTCCCAATCAAGCCCGACTATCTCAATCTTCAGAGCCAATCCTTATCCCGAAGTTACGGATCTAATTTGCCGACTTCCCTTACCTACATTATTCTATCGACTAGAGACTCTTCACCTTGGAGACCAGCTGCGGATATTGGTACGGCCTGTTGAGAAGTTTGCGTATCCCCACCATAAATTTTCAAGGTCCGAGGAGAAAATATCGACACAACAGTATATGTCATGCTCTTCTAGCCCATCTACCATATCTCTCTGCGAAAGACTTCCATGGTAGTACGGCTATAAAACAGAAAAGAAAACTCTTCCGATACCTCTCGACGGCTTCTTTATGGTCGTTCCTGTTGCCAGGATGAGCACGAGGCCCATATTTAATAACAAACGGATACTCAACAGGTTACGGAATTGGAACCGTATTCCCTTTCGTTCAAAATTATTCAAGTGTTTTACTTTAGATTAATTTATTTGACATATTTAAAACTTGAAAATTTTCGGCTTTCGCCTTGAACTTAGGACCGACTAACTCGTGATCAACCACTGTTCACACGAAACCCTTCTCCACTTCAGTCCTCCAAGGTCTCATTCGATTATTTGCTACTACCACCAAGATCTGTACCAATGGCGGCTCCATGCAGGCTTACGCCAAACACTTCTAAGCACACCATTGTACCTTCCTACTCACTAAAGTTTCAAAATTTATATTATAAATAATATAAATCATCTACTTTAGCGGTAATGTATAGGTATACAACTTAAGCGCCATCCATTTTAAGGGCTAGTTGCTTCGGCAGGTGAGTTGTTACACACTCCTTAGCGGATTTCGACTTCCATGATCACCGTCCTGCTGTTTTAAGCAACCAACGCCTTTCATGGTTTCTGTATGAGTTGTTAATTTGGGCACCGTAACATTACGTTTGGTTCATCCCACAGCGCCAGTTCTGCTTACCAAAAGTGGCCCACTGGGCACAATATATCATAACCTTAAACTTCATATCAAGAAAGTTAAGGTTCTTACCCATTTAAAGTTTGAGAATAGGTTAAGATCGTTTCGACCCTAAGGCCTCTAATCATTCGCTTTACCAGATAAGATTATTTTATATAACATTTAAATGCACCAGCTATCCTGAGGGAAACTTCGGAAGGAACCAGCTACTAGATGGTTCGATTGGTCTTTCGCCCCTATACTCAATTCTGACAATCGATTTGCACGTCAGAACTGTTTCGGTCTTCCATCAGGGTTTCCCCTGACTTCAACCTGATCAAGTATAGTTCACCATCTTTCGGGTCACAGCATATATGCTCAAGGTACGTTCCAGTTAGAGGTATAAATAATATAAATATCATTATACATAACTATATAGAACGCCCCGGGATTGTGTTAATTAACTATAAATAGTTAAAAAACTAATCCCATTATTAGTCAAGTTAATTATGCTATTAGGTTTATATCCCAATAACTTGCACATATGTTAGACTCCTTGGTCCGTGTTTCAAGACGGGTCCCGAAGGTATCCTGAATCTTTCGCATTGTTAATCATACAAGTGCATATAATAAACACAGAAAATCAATGATAATCATGCTATTATATAATTCCGAAAAATTAACGCACTGTATTCATATAAATCTATCAACACTTTATCAAATTAATGACATTTATTCTATGTTAAAATGCAAGCAAAATAATTTAAATAAACTATAAGTCATATTTTATGATAAATTTGGTTCATGTTAATAGATTACAATGTCCTTATATGGAAAAAATGCACACTATTATTATAATATTATTGAAATATTACAACTCTAATGATGAATTTTCCATAATGGATATTCAGGTTCATCGGGCTTAACCTCTAAGCAGTTTCACGTACTATTTAACTCTCTATTCAGAGTTCTTTTCAACTTTCCCTCACGGTACTTGTTTACTATCGGTCTCATGGTTATATTTAGTTTTAGATGGAGTTTACCACCCACTTAGTGCTGCACTATCAAGCAACACGACTCTTTGGAAACACCATCTAGTAATCATTAACGTTATACGGGCCTGGCACCCTCTATGGGTAAATGGCCTCATTTAAGAAGGACTTAAATCGTTAATTTCTCATACTAGAATATTGATGCTCCATACACTGCATCTCACATTTGCCATAAAGACAAAGTGACTTAGTGCTGAACTATTTTCTTTTCGCTCGCCGCTACTAAGAAAATCCTTGTTAGTTTCTTTTCCTCCCCTAATTAATATGCTTAAATTCAGGGGGTAGTCCCATATGAGTTGAGGTTGTATATACACACAAATATATTATTAAATATATTAAAACCATTGTAAATTTCTAATTTAAGTGAAGAATAATATTATGACAATTGTTTTTCATTTCATATCATTAATAAGAGGCAATTCTAGATTAAAATTTTATATTTTTTATGCTAAACATTCCTCAGTATCATTTGATTTGAAAAAGAAAATTATACATCTTCATTTTTCTCATACATATGAGAGCCAATGTGTTTCAATTATTATTAATATTATGAATATACATATATATATATATCCAATAATATACCATATGCTTTAATATTTCGTAAAATACTAAAACAACTTATTTAGCATAGTCTTACAACCCTCAACCATATGTAGTCCAAGCAGCACTCTAAAATTAATTAAAGTACCATAACAGCATGGACTGCGATATGCGTTCAAAATGTCGATGTTCATGTGTCCTGCAGTTCACACGATGACGCACAGTTTGCTGCGTTCTTCATCGACCCATGAGCCGAGTGATCCACCGCTTAGAGTGATTAATAAATTGTTTGTTTATTTCATTACGTCAATAATATTTTTATTGAAAGAAATTAAAAATACACCATTTTACTGGCATATATCAATTCCTTCAATAAAATCTTAACCCAAACGAATGCTGCGAAATGTCTTAGTTAACATAAATGATTGAATACTGGACTTGATAATTTATAAAAGATGATAAATTTTGTAAGCGATCAAATTATGTAAAACGTTAACCTTAAATGCAGGTACAACATTGTACATTTGGGATGTTGCTTTAACCATTGAATGCCCAAACCAATAATGGCCAATACAATACGCAACGCCTGTATATTATGGTACATATACACGCAAATAAATAAGATATACAAAAATCATTTTCAATCTCCGATCGGAATACATAATTTTTATTTATGGCTGGCAAAACACCATAATTTAAAGAGTTTTAGCATATTTTGCTACCGTCCGTCAATTGTTGTTTAATTTTATACTCTTTTTTTTTATCCTTGGGTAAATAGGATAGAATTTAGTTCTTATGCTCTCATCTTAAATTTCATTTTCATCTTATATATCTTATAATAATTTGGAATTTATTTATTTTAATAACGGTTGGAAAATACAATAATGATCCTTCCGCAGGTTCACCTACGGAAACCTTGTTACGACTTTTACTTCCTCTAAATAATCAAGTTCGGTCAACTTTTGCGAAACAACCGTAACACGCAAGGCGTCACAGTGATCACGTCCGGAGACCTCACTAAATAATTCAATCGGTAGTAGCGACGGGCGGTGTGCACAAAGGGCAGGGACGTAATCAATGCGAGTTAATGACTCACACTTACTAGGAATTCCAAGTTCATGTGAACAGTTTCAGTTCACAATCCCAAGCATGAAAGTGGTTCAGCGGTTTACCCGGACCTCTCGGTCTAGGAAATACACGTTGATACTTTCATTGTAGCGCGCGTGCAGCCCAGGACATCTAAGGGCATCACAGACCTGTTATTGCTCAATCTCATTATTGCTAGACGCAATTTGTCCATTTAAGAAGCTAGTGTCCTTATAATGGGACAAACCAACAGGTACGGCTCCACTTATATAAACACATTCAAACACAATAAACATTTTACTGCTACCATGAATGAAGGCAATATAAGCTTCAACACCATAATCCTGAAGATATCTATTTAATATATTTGAGTCTCGTTCGTTATCGGAATTAACCAGACAAATCACTCCACGAACTAAGAACGGCCATGCACCACCACCCATAGATTCGAGAAAGAGCTATCAATCTGTCTTACACACTTATGTTCGGACCTGGTAAGTTTTCCCGTGTTGAGTCAAATTAAGCCGCAGGCTCCACTCCTGGTGGTGCCCTTCCGTCAATTCCTTTAAGTTTCAGCTTTGCAACCATACTTCCCCCGGAGCCCAAAAGCTTTGGTTTCCCGGGAAGCGACTGAGAGAGCCATAAAAGTAGCTACACCCAATTGCTAGCTGGCATCGTTTATGGTTAGAACTAGGGCGGTATCTGATCGCCTTCGAACCTCTAACTTTCGTTCTTGATTAATGAAAACATCTTTGGCAAATGCTTTCGCTTAAGTTAGTCTTACGACGGTCCAAGAATTTCACCTCTCGCGTCGTAATACTAATGCCCCCAAACTGCTTCTATTAATCATTACCTCTTGATCTGAAAACCAATGAAAGCAGAACAGAGGTCTTATTTCATTATCCCATGCACAGAATATTCAGGCATTTGAAGCCTGCTTTAAGCACTCTAATTTGTTCAAAGTAATTGTACCGGCCCACAAAAACACTCGATGAAGAGCACTAATGTAGGTTTTTAAATAGGAGGAATATATAAAAAAGTACAAGTACTTAATTACATATAAGAACTCCACCGATAATACGCTTACATACATAAAGGTATAGTACTAACTACAAATGTATGTTGTACTACCCGTATGAAGCACAAGTTCAACTACGAACGTTTTAACCGCAACAACTTTAATATACGCTATTGGAGCTGGAATTACCGCGGCTGCTGGCACCAGACTTGCCCTCCAATTGGTCCTTGTTAAAGGATTTAAAGTGTACTCATTCCAATTACAGGGCCTCGGATATGAGTCCTGTATTGTTATTTTTCGTCACTACCTCCCCGAGCTGGGAGTGGGTAATTTACGCGCCTGCTGCCTTCCTTAGATGTGGTAGCCGTTTCTCAGGCTCCCTCTCCGGAACCGAACCCTGATTCCCCGTTACCCGTTGCAACCATGGTAGTCCTAGATACTACCATCAAAAGTTGATAGGGCAGACATTTGAAAGATCTGTCGTCGGTACAAGACCATACGATCTGCATGTTATCTAGAGTTCAACCAATATAACGATCAATTGATCGCTTGGTTTTAGTCTAATAAAAGCACACGTCCCAAAAGGTCCGTGTTTTAATTGCATGTATTAGCTCTAGAATTACCACAGTTATCCAAGTAACTGTTAACGATCTAAGGAACCATAACTGATATAATGAGCCTTTTGCGGTTTCACTTTTAATTCGTGTGTACTTAGACATGCATGGCTTAATCTTTGAGACAAGCATATAACTACTGGCAGGATCAACCAGAATAATGTTATTATTTAATGTGTTGTTAAAAACATGAATATATGAATTTAGACAAACGCATATTTTAAAATATTTAAAGATACTTGACAATATTATATATTTTTCAATAAAATAAAATATATTATTTGTGGTAACATTTTACGAATACGGCCAAAATTTAATAGCGTTCATTTTCGTTTTTCATTAATTGTATAAATTTTCAATAATAATGATCAAAAATATCTTTATTTTTACACTTACAAAATATATAATCACATTTGCTTTAATTTTGTTTATTTTCAAATAAAATAAACATTTGTATTTTGATATTAAATTTAAAATTTAAATAGAAATTGATATTTAATGTGTGATTTTATATATTAAGTAAAACCATCACTCAAATTTAATGTGACGAATGTTTTTTAATTATAAGGAAAAGTTAATTCAATAAAAATGACTTGATTTTAATAAAAAAAAATAATAATTTTGCTCTATATAAAAGATCAATTAGTTAATTTGCGAACATAACAAGATTTATGACGCAATTCTCATATTTACCTTTTTATATAAAAAGGTTAAAGATTATGAACAATTAAACTAAGAACTAATTTAATGCTCATAATCTTTATTTTGTATTAACGATAAATCCAAATATAACCAGTGAATAAACTTCAGCAGAGAGAACGCTCCTAAGACCGTTTCATCATACACCTTGGAATACCTTGGTAGGCTTTTTCATTATCTTTTTATTTGATATATTAAATTTGAAGTAGAGCATAACCTTCAATTAGTCTGAACAACCACTGTTCATCATGAGTAGGTTTTGTGACACGCTTTCTCGAAATCGCCCATTTATGTTTGAAGGTACCACTCAACAATAATTTTTCATATGTATTTTTATAAATACCATTAAACTTCATTATAATATATAAATAAATTGACATTGCCGATTATAAATGCATAAGACATATGTATTTGAGAACTGTACCGATATTACATATGACTGACCATGCTCGACATCACACCACCTAAGTAGGTTTTGTGCCACGCTTTCTCGAAATCGCCCATTTATGTTTGAAGGTACCACTCAACAATAATTTTTCATATGTATTTTTATAAATACCATTAAACTTCATTATAATATATAAATAAATTGACATTGCCGATTATAAATGCATAAGACATATGTATTTGAGAACTGTACCGATATTACATATGACTGACCATGCTCGACATCACACCACCTAAGTAGGTTTTGTGCCACGCTTTCTCGAAATCGCCCATTTATGTTTGAAGGTACCACTCAACAATAATTTTTCATATGTATTTTTATAAATACCATTAAACTTCATTATAATATATAAATAAACTGACATTGCCGATTATAAATGCATAAGACATATGTATTTGAGAACTGTACCGATATTACATATGACTGACCATGCTCGACATCACACCACCTAAGTAGGTTTTGTGCCACGCTTTCTCGAAATCGCCCATTTATGTTTGAAGGTACCACTCAACAATAATTTTTCATGTGTATTTTTATAAATACCATTAAACTTCATTATAATATATAAATAAATTGACATTGCCGATTATAAATGCATAAGACATATGTATTTGAGAACTGTACCGATATTACATATGACTGACCATGCTCGACATCACACCACCTAAGTAGGTTTTGTGCCACGCTTTCTCGAAATCGCCCATTTATGTTTGAAGGTACCACTCAACAATAATTTTTCATATGTATTTTTATAAATACCATTAAACTTCAATATAATATATAAATAAACTGACATTGCCGATTATAAATGCATAAGACATATGTATTTGAGAACTGTACCGATATTACATATGACTGACCATGCTCGACATCACACCACCTAAGTAGGTTTTGTGCCACGCTTTCTCGAAATCGCCCATTTATGTTTGAAGGTACCACTCAACAATAATTTTTCATATGTATTTTTATAAATACCATTAAACTTCATTATAATATATAAATAAATTGACATTGCCGATTATAAATGCATAAGACATATGTATTTGAGAACTGTACCGATATTACATATGACTGACCATGCTCGACATCACACCACCTAAGTAGGTTTTGTGCCACGCATTCTCGAAATCGCCCATTTATGTGTGAAGGTACCGCTCAATAATAAATTAACATTTTTTTTTTATAAATATGTTTTTATACGATATGCATATCCCATATGATATGGATGATCCCATATGATAAATGGGCAAAATTTATATTTTTAATATTGAGTAAAATTTTTTTTCATATAAATGGGATAATAAATAAGCCCCATACGTTATGATATTTTTTCATATGATATGAGATATTTATACGATATGCATATCCCATATGATATGGATGTTCCCATATGATAAATGGGCAAAATAAATATTTTCAATACTGAGTAAAATTTTTTTTCATATAAATGGGATAATAAATAAATCCCATACGTTATGATATTTTTTCATATGATATGAGATGTTCATACGATATGCATATCCCATATGATATGGATGTTCCCATATGATAAATGGGCAAAATTTATATTTTTAATATTAAGTAAAATTTTTTTTCATATAAATGGGATAATAAATAAATCCCATACGTTATGATATTTTTTCATATGATATGAGATATTTATACAAAATGCATATCCCATATGATATGGAAGTTCCCATATGATATTGAAATTTTTTTCATATAAATGAGATAATAAATAAATCCCATACGTTATGATATTTTTTCATATGATATGAGATATTTATACAAAATGCATATCCCATATGATATGGATGTTCCCATATAATATTGAAATTTTTTTCAAATAAATGGGATAATAAATAAATCCCATACGTTATGATATTTTTTCATATGATATGAGATGTTCATACGATATGCATTTCCCATATGATATGGATGTTCCCATATGATAAGTGGGCATAATTTATATTTTTAATATTGAGTAAAATTTTTTTTCATATAAATGGTATAATAAATAAATCCCATACGTTATGATATTTTTTCATATGATATGAGATATTTATACAAAATGCATTTCCCATATGATATTGAAATTTTTTTCATATAAATGGGATAATAAATAAATCCCATACGTTATGATATTTTTTCATATGATATGAGATATTTATACAAAATGCATATCCCATATGATATGGATGTTCCCATATGATATTGAAATTTTTTTCATATAAATGGGATAATAAATAAGCGCCATACGTTATGATATTTTTTTCATATGATATGAGATATTTATACGATATGCATATCCCATATGATATGGATGTTCCCATATGATAAATGGGCAAAATAAATATTTTCAATATTGAGTAAAATTTTTTTTCATATAAATGGGATAATAAATAAATCCCATACGTTATGATATTTTTTCATATGATATGAGATGTTCATACGATATGCATATCCCATATGATATGGATGTTCCCATATGATAAATGGGCAAAATTTATATTTTTAATATTAAGTAAAATTTTTTTTCATATAAATGGGATAATAAATAAATCCCATACGTTATGATATTTTTTCATATGATATGAGATATTTATACAAAATGCATATCCCATATGATATGGAAGTTCCCATATGATATTGAAATTTTTTTCATATAAATGAGATAATAAATAAAACCCATACGTTATGATATTTTTTCATATGATATGAGATATTTATACAAAATGCATATCCCATATGATATGGATGCTCCCATATGATATTGAAATTTTTTTCATATAAATGGGATAATAAATAAATCCCATACGTTATGATATTTTTTCATATGATATGAGATGTTCATACGATATGCATTTCCCATATGATATGGATGTTCCCATATGATAAATGGGCAAAATTTATATTTTTAATATTGAGTAAAATTTTTTTTCATATAAATGGTATAATAAATAAATCCCATACGTTATGATATTTTTTCATATGATATGAGATATTTATACAAAATGCATATCCCATATGATATTGAAATTTTTTTCATATAAATGGGATAATAAATAAATCCCATACGTTATGATATTTTTTCATATGATATGAGATATTTATACAAAATGCATATCCCATATGATATTGAAATTTTCTTCATATAAATGGGATAATAAATAAATCCCATACGTTATGATATTTTTTCATATGATATGAGATATTTATACAAAATGCATATCCCATATGATATGGAAGTTCCCATATGATATTGAAATTTTTTTCATATAAATGGTATAATAAATAAATCCCATACGTTATGATATTTTTTCATATGATATGAGATATTTATACAAAATGCATATCCCATATGATATTGAAATTTTTTTCATATAAATGGGATAATAAATAAATCCCATACGTTATGATATTTTTTCATATGATATGAGATATTTATACAAAATGCATATCCCATATGATATGGATGTTCCCATATGATAAATGGGCAAAATTAATATTTTTAATAGTGAGTACAATTTTTTTTCATATAAATGGGATAATAAATAAATCCCATACGTTATGATATTTTTTCATATGATATGAGATATTCATACAATATGCATATCCCATATATGGATGTTCCCACTTTTTTTCAATATAATGAGGAGATAATAAATACGGAAGAATTTGTAATCCACATTTTATTGCATCACTAAAAAGATTACGATTCATTTGGCTACATTATGACGATCACAGTTGAAACCGCCATTTTCGTTCTTTTAAGTTATATACTTATAATAATTTTATTTTCCCTTTGTAATAGGGACAGTAGGAATCTCTTAAAATACATATGTTGCGTCACTAAAATGATGACGATTCATTTGGGTACATTATGACGATCACAGTTGAAACCGCCATTTTCGTTCTTTTAAGTTATATACTTATAATAATTTTATTTTCCCTTTTTAATAGGGACAGTAGGAATCTCTTAAAATACATATGTTGCGTCACTAAAATGATGACGATTCATTTGGGTACATTATGACGATCACAGTTGAAACCGCCATTTTCGTTCTTTTAAGTTATATACTTATAATAATTATATTTTCCCTTTGTAATAGGGACAGTAGGAATCTCTTAAAATACATATGTTGCGTCACTAAAATGATGACGATTCATTTGGGTACATTATGACGATCACAGTTGGAACCGCCGATTTCGTTCTTTT
Organism: Drosophila tropicalis; assembly: GCF_018151085.1. NCBI lineage: Eukaryota > Metazoa > Arthropoda > Insecta > Diptera > Drosophilidae > Drosophila > Drosophila tropicalis. The sequence continues at coordinate 18,431 of NW_027173406.1, forward strand.
AAGTTATATACTTATAATAATTTTATTTTCCCTTTTTAATAGGGACAGTAGGAATCTCTTAAAATACATATGTTGCGTCACTAAAATGATGACGATTCATTTGGGTACATTATGACGATCACAGTTGGAACCGCCGTTTTCGTTCTTTTAAGTTATATACTTATAATAATTTTATTTTCCCTTTTTAATAGGGACAGTAGGAATCTCTTAAAATACATATGTTGCGTCACTAAAATGATGACGATTCATTTGGGTACATTATGACGATCACAGTTGGAACCGCCGTTTTCGTTCTTTTAAGTTATATACTTATAATAATTTTATTTTCCCTTTTTAATAGGGACAGTAGGAATCTCTTAAAATACATATGTTGCGTCACTAAAATGATGACGATTCATTTGGGTACATTATGACGATCACAGTTGGAACCGCCGTTTTCGTTCTTTTAAGTTATATACTTATAATAAATAATAATACTTATTATATGAAATACTCTCCATATAATAAAAATACATCGGCAATTTAAAAATCGAATCATCAAGCAAAGGATAAGCTTCAGTGGATCGCAGTATGGCAGCTGCTCAACCACTTACAACACCTTGCCTGTTACAAAAGTCGTTTACAATTGATTCTAGGCTTTGTCATTGTATTAAATAATGTTTTAATAAGTAACTAGCGCGGCATCAGGTGATCGAAGATCCTCCCAATTTACTATGTTACAAATAACATTGGCATCACATCCATTGTCGTTTATAAAATAAACTTTTAATGGTTTAGAAGCCATACAATGCAAATTGCCCCTTATTTATCATTGCAGTCCAGCACGGATACGACCTTAGAGGCGTTCAGGCATAATCCAACGGACGTAGCGTCATACCACTGTTCGCTCGAACAAGTATTGTGCCATTGGTCCGTACCTGCGGTTCCTCTCGTACTACGCAGGAATGCTGTCGCAACAACGTTTTGTCATTAGTAGGGTAAAACTAACCTGTCTCACGACGGTCTAAACCCAGCTCACGTTCCCTTGCATGGGTGAACAATCCAACGCTTGGTGAATTTTGCTTCACAATGATAGGAAGAGCCGACATCGAAGGATCAAAAAGCGACGTCGCTATGAACGCTTGGCCGCCACAAGCCAGTTATCCCTATGGTAACTTTTCTGACACCTCTTGTTAAAAACTCTTTAAACCAAAAGGATCGATAGGCCGAGCTTTTGCTGTCCCTGTGTGTACTGAACACCGAGATCAAGTCAGCATTTGCCCTTTTGCTCTATGTGTGGTTTCTGTCCGCACTGAGCTGGCCTTGGGACACCTCCGTTATTATTTGAGAGATGTACCGCCCCAGTCAAACTCCCTACCTGGCAATGTCCTTGAATTGGATCATACCTGAGTAATTGGAGTTATACCAAAAATTTCAAATTGAAAATACATAAATGCAATCTCTCATTAAAGAATTTGTTTGCGATTATATAACAAACTCGTGATACTTTGATCAAGAAGCTTGCATCAAAACCCAATACCATAAGATATAATAAATATATCCGTATAATGGCTAGGAAATGATACACGTTCCATTTAATCAAGTAAGTAAGGAAACAATAAGAGTAGTGGTATTTCATTGGCGATATCAAACACAAGGAATAATATCTCCCACTTATTCTACACCTCTTATGTCTCCTTACACTGCCAGATTAGAGTCAAGCTCAAAAGGGTCTTCTTTCCCCGCTAATTATTCCAAGCCCGTTCCCTTGGCTGTGGTTTCGCTAGATAGTAGATAGGGACAGTAGGAATCTCGTTAATCCATTCATGCGCGTCACTAATTAGATGACGAGGCATTTGGCTACCTTAAGAGAGTCATAGTTACTCCCGCCGTTGACCCGCGCTTACTTGAATTTCTTCACTTTGACATTCAGAGCACTGGGCAGAAATCACATTGTGTCAACACCCGCTAGGGCCATCACAATGCTTTGTTTTAATTAGACAGTCGGATTCCCCAAGTCCGTGCCAGTTCTGAATTGATTGTTAATTGATAATCGTTATAATTTAAAAGAACTAATTAAAATTAATTAGTATTCTTAAAAATTTTAGCAAGAAAGTTCCACAATTGGCTACGTAACTAACTATCCGGGGAACAAATAACTATCATAAATGATAGAAACTCTATTTACCCAGAACGAGCACATAAACCATGTTATTGTTTCCCAATCAAGCCCGACTATCTCAATCTTCAGAGCCAATCCTTATCCCGAAGTTACGGATCTAATTTGCCGACTTCCCTTACCTACATTATTCTATCGACTAGAGACTCTTCACCTTGGAGACCAGCTGCGGATATTGGTACGGCCTGTTGAGAAGTTTGCGTATCCCCACCATAAATTTTCAAGGTCCGAGGAGAAAATATCGACACAACAGTATATGTCATGCTCTTCTAGCCCATCTACCATATCTCTCTGCGAAAGACTTCCATGGTAGTACGGCTATAAAACAGAAAAGAAAACTCTTCCGATACCTCTCGACGGCTTCTTTATGGTCGTTCCTGTTGCCAGGATGAGCACGAGGCCCATATTTAATAACAAACGGATACTCAACAGGTTACGGAATTGGAACCGTATTCCCTTTCGTTCAAAATTATTCAAGTGTTTTACTTTAGATTAATTTATTTGACATATTTAAAACTTGAAAATTTTCGGCTTTCGCCTTGAACTTAGGACCGACTAACTCGTGATCAACCACTGTTCACACGAAACCCTTCTCCACTTCAGTCCTCCAAGGTCTCATTCGATTATTTGCTACTACCACCAAGATCTGTACCAATGGCGGCTCCATGCAGGCTTACGCCAAACACTTCTAAGCACACCATTGTACCTTCCTACTCACTAAAGTTTCAAAATTTATATTATAAATAATATAAATCATCTACTTTAGCGGTAATGTATAGGTATACAACTTAAGCGCCATCCATTTTAAGGGCTAGTTGCTTCGGCAGGTGAGTTGTTACACACTCCTTAGCGGATTTCGACTTCCATGATCACCGTCCTGCTGTTTTAAGCAACCAACGCCTTTCATGGTTTCTGTATGAGTTGTTAATTTGGGCACCGTAACATTACGTTTGGTTCATCCCACAGCGCCAGTTCTGCTTACCAAAAGTGGCCCACTGGGCACAATATATCATAACCTTAAACTTCATATCAAGAAAGTTAAGGTTCTTACCCATTTAAAGTTTGAGAATAGGTTAAGATCGTTTCGACCCTAAGGCCTCTAATCATTCGCTTTACCAGATAAGATTATTTTATATAACATTTAAATGCACCAGCTATCCTGAGGGAAACTTCGGAAGGAACCAGCTACTAGATGGTTCGATTGGTCTTTCGCCCCTATACTCAATTCTGACAATCGATTTGCACGTCAGAACTGTTTCGGTCTTCCATCAGGGTTTCCCCTGACTTCAACCTGATCAAGTATAGTTCACCATCTTTCGGGTCACAGCATATATGCTCAAGGTACGTTCCAGTTAGAGGTATAAATAATATAAATATCATTATACATAACTATATAGAACGCCCCGGGATTGTGTTAATTAACTATAAATAGTTAAAAAACTAATCCCATTATTAGTCAAGTTAATTATGCTATTAGGTTTATATCCCAATAACTTGCACATATGTTAGACTCCTTGGTCCGTGTTTCAAGACGGGTCCCGAAGGTATCCTGAATCTTTCGCATTGTTAATCATACAAGTGCATATAATAAACACAGAAAATCAATGATAATCATGCTATTATATAATTCCGAAAAATTAACGCACTGTATTCATATAAATCTATCAACACTTTATCAAATTAATGACATTTATTCTATGTTAAAATGCAAGCAAAATAATTTAAATAAACTATAAGTCATATTTTATGATAAATTTGGTTCATGTTAATAGATTACAATGTCCTTATATGGAAAAAATGCACACTATTATTATAATATTATTGAAATATTACAACTCTAATGATGAATTTTCCATAATGGATATTCAGGTTCATCGGGCTTAACCTCTAAGCAGTTTCACGTACTATTTAACTCTCTATTCAGAGTTCTTTTCAACTTTCCCTCACGGTACTTGTTTACTATCGGTCTCATGGTTATATTTAGTTTTAGATGGAGTTTACCACCCACTTAGTGCTGCACTATCAAGCAACACGACTCTTTGGAAACACCATCTAGTAATCATTAACGTTATACGGGCCTGGCACCCTCTATGGGTAAATGGCCTCATTTAAGAAGGACTTAAATCGTTAATTTCTCATACTAGAATATTGATGCTCCATACACTGCATCTCACATTTGCCATAAAGACAAAGTGACTTAGTGCTGAACTATTTTCTTTTCGCTCGCCGCTACTAAGAAAATCCTTGTTAGTTTCTTTTCCTCCCCTAATTAATATGCTTAAATTCAGGGGGTAGTCCCATATGAGTTGAGGTTGTATATACACACAAATATATTATTAAATATATTAAAACCATTGTAAATTTCTAATTTAAGTGAAGAATAATATTATGACAATTGTTTTTCATTTCATATCATTAATAAGAGGCAATTCTAGATTAAAATTTTATATTTTTTATGCTAAACATTCCTCAGTATCATTTGATTTGAAAAAGAAAATTATACATCTTCATTTTTCTCATACATATGAGAGCCAATGTGTTTCAATTATTATTAATATTATGAATATACATATATATATATATCCAATAATATACCATATGCTTTAATATTTCGTAAAATACTAAAACAACTTATTTAGCATAGTCTTACAACCCTCAACCATATGTAGTCCAAGCAGCACTCTAAAATTAATTAAAGTACCATAACAGCATGGACTGCGATATGCGTTCAAAATGTCGATGTTCATGTGTCCTGCAGTTCACACGATGACGCACAGTTTGCTGCGTTCTTCATCGACCCATGAGCCGAGTGATCCACCGCTTAGAGTGATTAATAAATTGTTTGTTTATTTCATTACGTCAATAATATTTTTATTGAAAGAAATTAAAAATACACCATTTTACTGGCATATATCAATTCCTTCAATAAAATCTTAACCCAAACGAATGCTGCGAAATGTCTTAGTTAACATAAATGATTGAATACTGGACTTGATAATTTATAAAAGATGATAAATTTTGTAAGCGATCAAATTATGTAAAACGTTAACCTTAAATGCAGGTACAACATTGTACATTTGGGATGTTGCTTTAACCATTGAATGCCCAAACCAATAATGGCCAATACAATACGCAACGCCTGTATATTATGGTACATATACACGCAAATAAATAAGATATACAAAAATCATTTTCAATCTCCGATCGGAATACATAATTTTTATTTATGGCTGGCAAAACACCATAATTTAAAGAGTTTTAGCATATTTTGCTACCGTCCGTCAATTGTTGTTTAATTTTATACTCTTTTTTTTTATCCTTGGGTAAATAGGATAGAATTTAGTTCTTATGCTCTCATCTTAAATTTCATTTTCATCTTATATATCTTATAATAATTTGGAATTTATTTATTTTAATAACGGTTGGAAAATACAATAATGATCCTTCCGCAGGTTCACCTACGGAAACCTTGTTACGACTTTTACTTCCTCTAAATAATCAAGTTCGGTCAACTTTTGCGAAACAACCGTAACACGCAAGGCGTCACAGTGATCACGTCCGGAGACCTCACTAAATAATTCAATCGGTAGTAGCGACGGGCGGTGTGCACAAAGGGCAGGGACGTAATCAATGCGAGTTAATGACTCACACTTACTAGGAATTCCAAGTTCATGTGAACAGTTTCAGTTCACAATCCCAAGCATGAAAGTGGTTCAGCGGTTTACCCGGACCTCTCGGTCTAGGAAATACACGTTGATACTTTCATTGTAGCGCGCGTGCAGCCCAGGACATCTAAGGGCATCACAGACCTGTTATTGCTCAATCTCATTATTGCTAGACGCAATTTGTCCATTTAAGAAGCTAGTGTCCTTATAATGGGACAAACCAACAGGTACGGCTCCACTTATATAAACACATTCAAACACAATAAACATTTTACTGCTACCATGAATGAAGGCAATATAAGCTTCAACACCATAATCCTGAAGATATCTATTTAATATATTTGAGTCTCGTTCGTTATCGGAATTAACCAGACAAATCACTCCACGAACTAAGAACGGCCATGCACCACCACCCATAGATTCGAGAAAGAGCTATCAATCTGTCTTACACACTTATGTTCGGACCTGGTAAGTTTTCCCGTGTTGAGTCAAATTAAGCCGCAGGCTCCACTCCTGGTGGTGCCCTTCCGTCAATTCCTTTAAGTTTCAGCTTTGCAACCATACTTCCCCCGGAGCCCAAAAGCTTTGGTTTCCCGGGAAGCGACTGAGAGAGCCATAAAAGTAGCTACACCCAATTGCTAGCTGGCATCGTTTATGGTTAGAACTAGGGCGGTATCTGATCGCCTTCGAACCTCTAACTTTCGTTCTTGATTAATGAAAACATCTTTGGCAAATGCTTTCGCTTAAGTTAGTCTTACGACGGTCCAAGAATTTCACCTCTCGCGTCGTAATACTAATGCCCCCAAACTGCTTCTATTAATCATTACCTCTTGATCTGAAAACCAATGAAAGCAGAACAGAGGTCTTATTTCATTATCCCATGCACAGAATATTCAGGCATTTGAAGCCTGCTTTAAGCACTCTAATTTGTTCAAAGTAATTGTACCGGCCCACAAAAACACTCGATGAAGAGCACTAATGTAGGTTTTTAAATAGGAGGAATATATAAAAAAGTACAAGTACTTAATTACATATAAGAACTCCACCGATAATACGCTTACATACATAAAGGTATAGTACTAACTACAAATGTATGTTGTACTACCCGTATGAAGCACAAGTTCAACTACGAACGTTTTAACCGCAACAACTTTAATATACGCTATTGGAGCTGGAATTACCGCGGCTGCTGGCACCAGACTTGCCCTCCAATTGGTCCTTGTTAAAGGATTTAAAGTGTACTCATTCCAATTACAGGGCCTCGGATATGAGTCCTGTATTGTTATTTTTCGTCACTACCTCCCCGAGCTGGGAGTGGGTAATTTACGCGCCTGCTGCCTTCCTTAGATGTGGTAGCCGTTTCTCAGGCTCCCTCTCCGGAACCGAACCCTGATTCCCCGTTACCCGTTGCAACCATGGTAGTCCTAGATACTACCATCAAAAGTTGATAGGGCAGACATTTGAAAGATCTGTCGTCGGTACAAGACCATACGATCTGCATGTTATCTAGAGTTCAACCAATATAACGATCAATTGATCGCTTGGTTTTAGTCTAATAAAAGCACACGTCCCAAAAGGTCCGTGTTTTAATTGCATGTATTAGCTCTAGAATTACCACAGTTATCCAAGTAACTGTTAACGATCTAAGGAACCATAACTGATATAATGAGCCTTTTGCGGTTTCACTTTTAATTCGTGTGTACTTAGACATGCATGGCTTAATCTTTGAGACAAGCATATAACTACTGGCAGGATCAACCAGAATAATGTTATTATTTAATGTGTTGTTAAAAACATGAATATATGAATTTAGACAAACGCATATTTTAAAATATTTAAAGATACTTGACAATATTATATATTTTTCAATAAAATAAAATATATTATTTGTGGTAACATTTTACGAATACGGCCAAAATTTAATAGCGTTCATTTTCGTTTTTCATTAATTGTATAAATTTTCAATAATAATGATCAAAAATATCTTTATTTTTACACTTACAAAATATATAATCACATTTGCTTTAATTTTGTTTATTTTCAAATAAAATAAACATTTGTATTTTGATATTAAATTTAAAATTTAAATAGAAATTGATATTTAATGTGTGATTTTATATATTAAGTAAAACCATCACTCAAATTTAATGTGACGAATGTTTTTTAATTATAAGGAAAAGTTAATTCAATAAAAATGACTTGATTTTAATAAAAAAAAATAATAATTTTGCTCTATATAAAAGATCAATTAGTTAATTTGCGAACATAACAAGATTTATGACGCAATTCTCATATTTACCTTTTTATATAAAAAGGTTAAAGATTATGAACAATTAAACTAAGAACTAATTTAATGCTCATAATCTTTATTTTGTATTAACGATAAATCCAAATATAACCAGTGAATAAACTTCAGCAGAGAGAACGCTCCTAAGACCGTTTCATCATACACCTTGGAATACCTTGGTAGGCTTTTTCATTATCTTTTTATTTGATATATTAAATTTGAAGTAGAGCATAACCTTCAATTAGTCTGAACAACCACTGTTCATCATGAGTAGGTTTTGTGACACGCTTTCTCGAAATCGCCCATTTATGTTTGAAGGTACCACTCAACAATAATTTTTCATATGTATTTTTATAAATACCATTAAACTTCATTATAATATATAAATAAATTGACATTGCCGATTATAAATGCATAAGACATATGTATTTGAGAACTGTACCGATATTACATATGACTGACCATGCTCGACATCACACCACCTAAGTAGGTTTTGTGCCACGCTTTCTCGAAATCGCCCATTTATGTTTGAAGGTACCACTCAACAATAATTTTTCATATGTATTTTTATAAATACCATTAAACTTCATTATAATATATAAATAAATTGACATTGCCGATTATAAATGCATAAGACATATGTATTTGAGAACTGTACCGATATTACATATGACTGACCATGCTCGACATCACACCACCTAAGTAGGTTTTGTGCCACGCTTTCTCGAAATCGCCCATTTATGTTTGAAGGTACCACTCAACAATAATTTTTCATATGTATTTTTATAAATACCATTAAACTTCATTATAATATATAAATAAACTGACATTGCCGATTATAAATGCATAAGACATATGTATTTGAGAACTGTACCGATATTACATATGACTGACCATGCTCGACATCACACCACCTAAGTAGGTTTTGTGCCACGCTTTCTCGAAATCGCCCATTTATGTTTGAAGGTACCACTCAACAATAATTTTTCATGTGTATTTTTATAAATACCATTAAACTTCATTATAATATATAAATAAATTGACATTGCCGATTATAAATGCATAAGACATATGTATTTGAGAACTGTACCGATATTACATATGACTGACCATGCTCGACATCACACCACCTAAGTAGGTTTTGTGCCACGCTTTCTCGAAATCGCCCATTTATGTTTGAAGGTACCACTCAACAATAATTTTTCATATGTATTTTTATAAATACCATTAAACTTCAATATAATATATAAATAAACTGACATTGCCGATTATAAATGCATAAGACATATGTATTTGAGAACTGTACCGATATTACATATGACTGACCATGCTCGACATCACACCACCTAAGTAGGTTTTGTGCCACGCTTTCTCATGAAATCGCCCATTTATGTTTGAAGGTACCACTCAACAATAATTTTTCATATGTATTTTTATAAATACCATTAAACTTCATTATAATATATAAATAAATTGACATTGCCGATTATAAATGCATAAGACATATGTATTTGAGAACTGTACCGATATTACATATGACTGACCATGCTCGACATCACACCACCTAAGTAGGTTTTGTGCCACGCATTCTCGAAATCGCCCATTTATGTGTGAAGGTACCGCTCAATAATAAATTAACATTTTTTTTTATAAATATGTTTTTATACGATATGCATATCCCATATGATATGGATGATCCCATATGATAAATGGGCAAAATTTATATTTTTAATATTGAGTAAAATTTTTTTTCATATAAATGGGATAATAAATAAGCCCCATACGTTATGATATTTTTTCATATGATATGAGATATTTATACGATATGCATATCCCATATGATATGGATGTTCCCATATGATAAATGGGCAAAATAAATATTTTCAATACTGAGTAAAATTTTTTTTCATATAAATGGGATAATAAATAAATCCCATACGTTATGATATTTTTTCATATGATATGAGATGTTCATACGATATGCATATCCCATATGATATGGATGTTCCCATATGATAAATGGGCAAAATTTATATTTTTAATATTAAGTAAAATTTTTTTTCATATAAATGGGATAATAAATAAATCCCATACGTTATGATATTTTTTCATATGATATGAGATATTTATACAAAATGCATATCCCATATGATATGGAAGTTCCCATATGATATTGAAATTTTTTTCATATAAATGAGATAATAAATAAATCCCATACGTTATGATATTTTTTCATATGATATGAGATATTTATACAAAATGCATATCCCATATGATATGGATGTTCCCATATAATATTGAAATTTTTTTCAAATAAATGGGATAATAAATAAATCCCATACGTTATGATATTTTTTCATATGATATGAGATGTTCATACGATATGCATTTCCCATATGATATGGATGTTCCCATATGATAAGTGGGCATAATTTATATTTTTAATATTGAGTAAAATTTTTTTTCATATAAATGGTATAATAAATAAATCCCATACGTTATGATATTTTTTCATATGATATGAGATATTTATACAAAATGCATTTCCCATATGATATTGAAATTTTTTTCATATAAATGGGATAATAAATAAATCCCATACGTTATGATATTTTTTCATATGATATGAGATATTTATACAAAATGCATATCCCATATGATATGGATGTTCCCATATGATATTGAAATTTTTTTCATATAAATGGGATAATAAATAAGCGCCATACGTTATGATATTTTTTCATATGATATGAGATATTTATACGATATGCATATCCCATATGATATGGATGTTCCCATATGATAAATGGGCAAAATAAATATTTTCAATATTGAGTAAAATTTTTTTTCATATAAATGGGATAATAAATAAATCCCATACGTTATGATATTTTTTCATATGATATGAGATGTTCATACGATATGCATATCCCATATGATATGGATGTTCCCATATGATAAATGGGCAAAATTTATATTTTTAATATTAAGTAAAATTTTTTTTCATATAAATGGGATAATAAATAAATCCCATACGTTATGATATTTTTTCATATGATATGAGATATTTATACAAAATGCATATCCCATATGATATGGAAGTTCCCATATGATATTGAAATTTTTTTCATATAAATGAGATAATAAATAAAACCCATACGTTATGATATTTTTTCATATGATATGAGATATTTATACAAAATGCATATCCCATATGATATGGATGCTCCCATATGATATTGAAATTTTTTTCATATAAATGGGATAATAAATAAATCCCATACGTTATGATATTTTTTCATATGATATGAGATGTTCATACGATATGCATTTCCCATATGATATGGATGTTCCCATATGATAAATGGGCAAAATTTATATTTTTAATATTGAGTAAAATTTTTTTTCATATAAATGGTATAATAAATAAATCCCATACGTTATGATATTTTTTCATATGATATGAGATATTTATACAAAATGCATATCCCATATGATATTGAAATTTTTTTCATATAAATGGGATAATAAATAAATCCCATACGTTATGATATTTTTTCATATGATATGAGATATTTATACAAAATGCATATCCCATATGATATTGAAATTTTCTTCATATAAATGGGATAATAAATAAATCCCATACGTTATGATATTTTTTCATATGATATGAGATATTTATACAAAATGCATATCCCATATGATATGGAAGTTCCCATATGATATTGAAATTTTTTTCATATAAATGGTATAATAAATAAATCCCATACGTTATGATATTTTTTCATATGATATGAGATATTTATACAAAATGCATATCCCATATGATATTGAAATTTTTTTCATATAAATGGGATAATAAATAAATCCCATACGTTATGATATTTTTTCATATGATATGAGATATTTATACAAAATGCATATCCCATATGATATGGATGTTCCCATATGATAAATGGGCAAAATTAATATTTTTAATAGTGAGTACAATTTTTTTTCATATAAATGGGATAATAAATAAATCCCATACGTTATGATATTTTTTTCATATGATATGAGATATTCATACAATATGCATATCCCATATATGGATGTTCCCACTTTTTTTCAATATAATGAGGAGATAATAAATACGGAAGAATTTGTAATCCACATTTTATTGCATCACTAAAAAGATTACGATTCATTTGGCTACATTATGACGATCACAGTTGAAACCGCCATTTTCGTTCTTTTAAGTTATATACTTATAATAATTTTATTTTCCCTTTGTAATAGGGACAGTAGGAATCTCTTAAAATACATATGTTGCGTCACTAAAATGATGACGATTCATTTGGGTACATTATGACGATCACAGTTGAAACCGCCATTTTCGTTCTTTTAAGTTATATACTTATAATAATTTTATTTTCCCTTTTTAATAGGGACAGTAGGAATCTCTTAAAATACATATGTTGCGTCACTAAAATGATGACGATTCATTTGGGTACATTATGACGATCACAGTTGAAACCGCCATTTTCGTTCTTTTAAGTTATATACTTATAATAATTATATTTTCCCTTTGTAATAGGGACAGTAGGAATCTCTTAAAATACATATGTTGCGTCACTAAAATGATGACGATTCATTTGGGTACATTATGACGATCACAGTTGGAACCGCCGATTTCGTTCTTTTAAGTTATATACTTATAATAATTTTATTTTCCCTTTTTAATAGGGACAGTAGGAATCTCTTAAAATACATATGTTGCGTCACTAAAATGATGACGATTCATTTGGGTACATTATGACGATCACAGTTGGAACCGCCGTTTTCGTTCTTTTAAGTTATATACTTATAATAATTTTATTTTCCCTTTTTAATAGGGACAGTAGGAATCTCTTAAAATACATATGTTGCGTCACTAAAATGATGACGATTCATTTGGGTACATTATGACGATCACAGTTGGAACCGCCGTTTTCGTTCTTTTAAGTTATATACTTATAATAATTTTATTTTCCCTTTTTAATAGGGACAGTAGGAATCTCTTAAAATACATATGTTGCGTCACTAAAATGATGACGATTCATTTGGGTACATTATGACGATCACAGTTGGAACCGCCGTTTTCGTTCTTTTAAGTTATATACTTATAATAAATAATAATACTTATTATATGAAATACTCTCCATATAATAAAAATACATCGGCAATTTAAAAATCGAATCATCAAGCAAAGGATAAGCTTCAGTGGATCGCAGTATGGCAGCTGCTCAACCACTTACAACACCTTGCCTGTTACAAAAGTCGTTTACAATTGATTCTAGGCTTTGTCATTGTATTAAATAATGTTTTAATAAGTAACTAGCGCGGCATCAGGTGATCGAAGATCCTCCCAATTTACTATGTTACAAATAACATTGGCATCACATCCATTGTCGTTTATAAAATAAACTTTTAATGGTTTAGAAGCCATACAATGCAAATTGCCCCTTATTTATCATTGCAGTCCAGCACGGATACGACCTTAGAGGCGTTCAGGCATAATCCAACGGACGTAGCGTCATACCACTGTTCGCTCGAACAAGTATTGTGCCATTGGTCCGTACCTGCGGTTCCTCTCGTACTACGCAGGAATGCTGTCGCAACAACGTTTTGTCATTAGTAGGGTAAAACTAACCTGTCTCACGACGGTCTAAACCCAGCTCACGTTCCCTTGCATGGGTGAACAATCCAACGCTTGGTGAATTTTGCTTCACAATGATAGGAAGAGCCGACATCGAAGGATCAAAAAGCGACGTCGCTATGAACGCTTGGCCGCCACAAGCCAGTTATCCCTATGGTAACTTTTCTGACACCTCTTGTTAAAAACTCTTTAAACCAAAAGGATCGATAGGCCGAGCTTTTGCTGTCCCTGTGTGTACTGAACACCGAGATCAAGTCAGCATTTGCCCTTTTGCTCTATGTGTGGTTTCTGTCCGCACTGAGCTGGCCTTGGGACACCTCCGTTATTATTTGAGAGATGTACCGCCCCAGTCAAACTCCCTACCTGGCAATGTCCTTGAATTGGATCATACCTGAGTAATTGGAGTTATACCAAAAATTTCAAATTGAAAATACATAAATGCAATCTCTCATTAAAGAATTTGTTTGCGATTATATAACAAACTCGTGATACTTTGATCAAGAAGCTTGCATCAAAACCCAATACCATAAGATATAATAAATATATCCGTATAATGGCTAGGAAATGATACACGTTCCATTTAATCAAGTAAGTAAGGAAACAATAAGAGTAGTGGTATTTCATTGGCGATATCAAACACAAGGAATAATATCTCCCACTTATTCTACACCTCTTATGTCTCCTTACACTGCCAGATTAGAGTCAAGCTCAAAAGGGTCTTCTTTCCCCGCTAATTATTCCAAGCCCGTTCCCTTGGCTGTGGTTTCGCTAGATAGTAGATAGGGACAGTAGGAATCTCGTTAATCCATTCATGCGCGTCACTAATTAGATGACGAGGCATTTGGCTACCTTAAGAGAGTCATAGTTACTCCCGCCGTTGACCCGCGCTTACTTGAATTTCTTCACTTTGACATTCAGAGCACTGGGCAGAAATCACATTGTGTCAACACCCGCTAGGGCCATCACAATGCTTTGTTTTAATTAGACAGTCGGATTCCCCAAGTCCGTGCCAGTTCTGAATTGATTGTTAATTGATAATCGTTATAATTTAAAAGAACTAATTAAAATTAATTAGTATTCTTAAAAATTTTAGCAAGAAAGTTCCACAATTGGCTACGTAACTAACTATCCGGGGAACAAATAACTATCATAAATGATAGAAACTCTATTTACCCAGAACGAGCACATAAACCATGTTATTGTTTCCCAATCAAGCCCGACTATCTCAATCTTCAGAGCCAATCCTTATCCCGAAGTTACGGATCTAATTTGCCGACTTCCCTTACCTACATTATTCTATCGACTAGAGACTCTTCACCTTGGAGACCAGCTGCGGATATTGGTACGGCCTGTTGAGAAGTTTGCGTATCCCCACCATAAATTTTCAAGGTCCGAGGAGAAAATATCGACACAACAGTATATGTCATGCTCTTCTAGCCCATCTACCATATCTCTCTGCGAAAGACTTCCATGGTAGTACGGCTATAAAACAGAAAAGAAAACTCTTCCGATACCTCTCGACGGCTTCTTTATGGTCGTTCCTGTTGCCAGGATGAGCACGAGGCCCATATTTAATAACAAACGGATACTCAACAGGTTACGGAATTGGAACCGTATTCCCTTTCGTTCAAAATTATTCAAGTGTTTTACTTTAGATTAATTTATTTGACATATTTAAAACTTGAAAATTTTCGGCTTTCGCCTTGAACTTAGGACCGACTAACTCGTGATCAACCACTGTTCACACGAAACCCTTCTCCACTTCAGTCCTCCAAGGTCTCATTCGATTATTTGCTACTACCACCAAGATCTGTACCAATGGCGGCTCCATGCAGGCTTACGCCAAACACTTCTAAGCACACCATTGTACCTTCCTACTCACTAAAGTTTCAAAATTTATATTATAAATAATATAAATCATCTACTTTAGCGGTAATGTATAGGTATACAACTTAAGCGCCATCCATTTTAAGGGCTAGTTGCTTCGGCAGGTGAGTTGTTACACACTCCTTAGCGGATTTCGACTTCCATGATCACCGTCCTGCTGTTTTAAGCAACCAACGCCTTTCATGGTTTCTGTATGAGTTGTTAATTTGGGCACCGTAACATTACGTTTGGTTCATCCCACAGCGCCAGTTCTGCTTACCAAAAGTGGCCCACTGGGCACAATATATCATAACCTTAAACTTCATATCAAGAAAGTTAAGGTTCTTACCCATTTAAAGTTTGAGAATAGGTTAAGATCGTTTCGACCCTAAGGCCTCTAATCATTCGCTTTACCAGATAAGATTATTTTATATAACATTTAAATGCACCAGCTATCCTGAGGGAAACTTCGGAAGGAACCAGCTACTAGATGGTTCGATTGGTCTTTCGCCCCTATACTCAATTCTGACAATCGATTTGCACGTCAGAACTGTTTCGGTCTTCCATCAGGGTTTCCCCTGACTTCAACCTGATCAAGTATAGTTCACCATCTTTCGGGTCACAGCATATATGCTCAAGGTACGTTCCAGTTAGAGGTATAAATAATATAAATATCATTATACATAACTATATAGAACGCCCCGGGATTGTGTTAATTAACTATAAATAGTTAAAAAACTAATCCCATTATTAGTCAAGTTAATTATGCTATTAGGTTTATATCCCAATAACTTGCACATATGTTAGACTCCTTGGTCCGTGTTTCAAGACGGGTCCCGAAGGTATCCTGAATCTTTCGCATTGTTAATCATACAAGTGCATATAATAAACACAGAAAATCAATGATAATCATGCTATTATATAATTCCGAAAAATTAACGCACTGTATTCATATAAATCTATCAACACTTTATCAAATTAATGACATTTATTCTATGTTAAAATGCAAGCAAAATAATTTAAATAAACTATAAGTCATATTTTATGATAAATTTGGTTCATGTTAATAGATTACAATGTCCTTATATGGAAAAAATGCACACTATTATTATAATATTATTGAAATATTACAACTCTAATGATGAATTTTCCATAATGGATATTCAGGTTCATCGGGCTTAACCTCTAAGCAGTTTCACGTACTATTTAACTCTCTATTCAGAGTTCTTTTCAACTTTCCCTCACGGTACTTGTTTACTATCGGTCTCATGGTTATATTTAGTTTTAGATGGAGTTTACCACCCACTTAGTGCTGCACTATCAAGCAACACGACTCTTTGGAAACACCATCTAGTAATCATTAACGTTATACGGGCCTGGCACCCTCTATGGGTAAATGGCCTCATTTAAGAAGGACTTAAATCGTTAATTTCTCATACTAGAATATTGATGCTCCATACACTGCATCTCACATTTGCCATAAAGACAAAGTGACTTAGTGCTGAACTATTTTCTTTTCGCTCGCCGCTACTAAGAAAATCCTTGTTAGTTTCTTTTCCTCCCCTAATTAATATGCTTAAATTCAGGGGGTAGTCCCATATGAGTTGAGGTTGTATATACACACAAATATATTATTAAATATATTAAAACCATTGTAAATTTCTAATTTAAGTGAAGAATAATATTATGACAATTGTTTTTCATTTCATATCATTAATAAGAGGCAATTCTAGATTAAAATTTTATATTTTTTATGCTAAACATTCCTCAGTATCATTTGATTTGAAAAAGAAAATTATACATCTTCATTTTTCTCATACATATGAGAGCCAATGTGTTTCAATTATTATTAATATTATGAATATACATATATATATATATCCAATAATATACCATATGCTTTAATATTTCGTAAAATACTAAAACAACTTATTTAGCATAGTCTTACAACCCTCAACCATATGTAGTCCAAGCAGCACTCTAAAATTAATTAAAGTACCATAACAGCATGGACTGCGATATGCGTTCAAAATGTCGATGTTCATGTGTCCTGCAGTTCACACGATGACGCACAGTTTGCTGCGTTCTTCATCGACCCATGAGCCGAGTGATCCACCGCTTAGAGTGATTAATAAATTGTTTGTTTATTTCATTACGTCAATAATATTTTTATTGAAAGAAATTAAAAATACACCATTTTACTGGCATATATCAATTCCTTCAATAAAATCTTAACCCAAACGAATGCTGCGAAATGTCTTAGTTAACATAAATGATTGAATACTGGACTTGATAATTTATAAAAGATGATAAATTTTGTAAGCGATCAAATTATGTAAAACGTTAACCTTAAATGCAGGTACAACATTGTACATTTGGGATGTTGCTTTAACCATTGAATGCCCAAACCAATAATGGCCAATACAATACGCAACGCCTGTATATTATGGTACATATACACGCAAATAAATAAGATATACAAAAATCATTTTCAATCTCCGATCGGAATACATAATTTTTATTTATGGCTGGCAAAACACCATAATTTAAAGAGTTTTAGCATATTTTGCTACCGTCCGTCAATTGTTGTTTAATTTTATACTCTTTTTTTTTATCCTTGGGTAAATAGGATAGAATTTAGTTCTTATGCTCTCATCTTAAATTTCATTTTCATCTTATATATCTTATAATAATTTGGAATTTATTTATTTTAATAACGGTTGGAAAATACAATAATGATCCTTCCGCAGGTTCACCT
This sequence comes from Drosophila tropicalis, assembly GCF_018151085.1. NCBI lineage: Eukaryota > Metazoa > Arthropoda > Insecta > Diptera > Drosophilidae > Drosophila > Drosophila tropicalis. Next base: position 36,845 of record NW_027173406.1, read on the forward strand.
ACGGAAACCTTGTTACGACTTTTACTTCCTCTAAATAATCAAGTTCGGTCAACTTTTGCGAAACAACCGTAACACGCAAGGCGTCACAGTGATCACGTCCGGAGACCTCACTAAATAATTCAATCGGTAGTAGCGACGGGCGGTGTGCACAAAGGGCAGGGACGTAATCAATGCGAGTTAATGACTCACACTTACTAGGAATTCCAAGTTCATGTGAACAGTTTCAGTTCACAATCCCAAGCATGAAAGTGGTTCAGCGGTTTACCCGGACCTCTCGGTCTAGGAAATACACGTTGATACTTTCATTGTAGCGCGCGTGCAGCCCAGGACATCTAAGGGCATCACAGACCTGTTATTGCTCAATCTCATTATTGCTAGACGCAATTTGTCCATTTAAGAAGCTAGTGTCCTTATAATGGGACAAACCAACAGGTACGGCTCCACTTATATAAACACATTCAAACACAATAAACATTTTACTGCTACCATGAATGAAGGCAATATAAGCTTCAACACCATAATCCTGAAGATATCTATTTAATATATTTGAGTCTCGTTCGTTATCGGAATTAACCAGACAAATCACTCCACGAACTAAGAACGGCCATGCACCACCACCCATAGATTCGAGAAAGAGCTATCAATCTGTCTTACACACTTATGTTCGGACCTGGTAAGTTTTCCCGTGTTGAGTCAAATTAAGCCGCAGGCTCCACTCCTGGTGGTGCCCTTCCGTCAATTCCTTTAAGTTTCAGCTTTGCAACCATACTTCCCCCGGAGCCCAAAAGCTTTGGTTTCCCGGGAAGCGACTGAGAGAGCCATAAAAGTAGCTACACCCAATTGCTAGCTGGCATCGTTTATGGTTAGAACTAGGGCGGTATCTGATCGCCTTCGAACCTCTAACTTTCGTTCTTGATTAATGAAAACATCTTTGGCAAATGCTTTCGCTTAAGTTAGTCTTACGACGGTCCAAGAATTTCACCTCTCGCGTCGTAATACTAATGCCCCCAAACTGCTTCTATTAATCATTACCTCTTGATCTGAAAACCAATGAAAGCAGAACAGAGGTCTTATTTCATTATCCCATGCACAGAATATTCAGGCATTTGAAGCCTGCTTTAAGCACTCTAATTTGTTCAAAGTAATTGTACCGGCCCACAAAAACACTCGATGAAGAGCACTAATGTAGGTTTTTAAATAGGAGGAATATATAAAAAAGTACAAGTACTTAATTACATATAAGAACTCCACCGATAATACGCTTACATACATAAAGGTATAGTACTAACTACAAATGTATGTTGTACTACCCGTATGAAGCACAAGTTCAACTACGAACGTTTTAACCGCAACAACTTTAATATACGCTATTGGAGCTGGAATTACCGCGGCTGCTGGCACCAGACTTGCCCTCCAATTGGTCCTTGTTAAAGGATTTAAAGTGTACTCATTCCAATTACAGGGCCTCGGATATGAGTCCTGTATTGTTATTTTTCGTCACTACCTCCCCGAGCTGGGAGTGGGTAATTTACGCGCCTGCTGCCTTCCTTAGATGTGGTAGCCGTTTCTCAGGCTCCCTCTCCGGAACCGAACCCTGATTCCCCGTTACCCGTTGCAACCATGGTAGTCCTAGATACTACCATCAAAAGTTGATAGGGCAGACATTTGAAAGATCTGTCGTCGGTACAAGACCATACGATCTGCATGTTATCTAGAGTTCAACCAATATAACGATCAATTGATCGCTTGGTTTTAGTCTAATAAAAGCACACGTCCCAAAAGGTCCGTGTTTTAATTGCATGTATTAGCTCTAGAATTACCACAGTTATCCAAGTAACTGTTAACGATCTAAGGAACCATAACTGATATAATGAGCCTTTTGCGGTTTCACTTTTAATTCGTGTGTACTTAGACATGCATGGCTTAATCTTTGAGACAAGCATATAACTACTGGCAGGATCAACCAGAATAATGTTATTATTTAATGTGTTGTTAAAAACATGAATATATGAATTTAGACAAACGCATATTTTAAAATATTTAAAGATACTTGACAATATTATATATTTTTCAATAAAATAAAATATATTATTTGTGGTAACATTTTACGAATACGGCCAAAATTTAATAGCGTTCATTTTCGTTTTTCATTAATTGTATAAATTTTCAATAATAATGATCAAAAATATCTTTATTTTTACACTTACAAAATATATAATCACATTTGCTTTAATTTTGTTTATTTTCAAATAAAATAAACATTTGTATTTTGATATTAAATTTAAAATTTAAATAGAAATTGATATTTAATGTGTGATTTTATATATTAAGTAAAACCATCACTCAAATTTAATGTGACGAATGTTTTTTAATTATAAGGAAAAGTTAATTCAATAAAAATGACTTGATTTTAATAAAAAAAAATAATAATTTTGCTCTATATAAAAGATCAATTAGTTAATTTGCGAACATAACAAGATTTATGACGCAATTCTCATATTTACCTTTTTATATAAAAAGGTTAAAGATTATGAACAATTAAACTAAGAACTAATTTAATGCTCATAATCTTTATTTTGTATTAACGATAAATCCAAATATAACCAGTGAATAAACTTCAGCAGAGAGAACGCTCCTAAGACCGTTTCATCATACACCTTGGAATACCTTGGTAGGCTTTTTCATTATCTTTTTATTTGATATATTAAATTTGAAGTAGAGCATAACCTTCAATTAGTCTGAACAACCACTGTTCATCATGAGTAGGTTTTGTGACACGCTTTCTCGAAATCGCCCATTTATGTTTGAAGGTACCACTCAACAATAATTTTTCATATGTATTTTTATAAATACCATTAAACTTCATTATAATATATAAATAAATTGACATTGCCGATTATAAATGCATAAGACATATGTATTTGAGAACTGTACCGATATTACATATGACTGACCATGCTCGACATCACACCACCTAAGTAGGTTTTGTGCCACGCTTTCTCGAAATCGCCCATTTATGTTTGAAGGTACCACTCAACAATAATTTTTCATATGTATTTTTATAAATACCATTAAACTTCATTATAATATATAAATAAATTGACATTGCCGATTATAAATGCATAAGACATATGTATTTGAGAACTGTACCGATATTACATATGACTGACCATGCTCGACATCACACCACCTAAGTAGGTTTTGTGCCACGCTTTCTCGAAATCGCCCATTTATGTTTGAAGGTACCACTCAACAATAATTTTTCATATGTATTTTTATAAATACCATTAAACTTCATTATAATATATAAATAAATTGACATTGCCGATTATAAATGCATAAGACATATGTATTTGAGAACTGTACCGATATTACATATGACTGACCATGCTCGACATCACACCACCTAAGTAGGTTTTGTGCCACGCTTTCTCGAAATCGCCCATTTATGTTTGAAGGTACCACTCAACAATAATTTTTCATATGTATTTTTATAAATACCATTAAACTTCATTATAATATATAAATAAATTGACATTGCCGATTATAAATGCATAAGACATATGTATTTGAGAACTGTACCGATATTACATATGACTGACCATGCTCGACATCACACCACCTAAGTAGGTTTTGTGCCACGCTTTCTCGAAATCGCCCATTTATGTTTGAAGGTACCACTCAACAATAATTTTTCATATGTATTTTTATAAATACCATTAAACTTCATTATAATATATAAATAAACTGACATTGCCGATTATAAATGCATAAGACATATGTATTTGAGAACTGTACCGATATTACATATGACTGACCATGCTCGACATCACACCACCTAAGTAGGTTTTGTGCCACGCTTTCTCGAAATCGCCCATTTATGTTTGAAGGTACCACTCAACAATAATTTTTCATGTGTATTTTTATAAATACCATTAAACTTCATTATAATATATAAATAAATTGACATTGCCGATTATAAATGCATAAGACATATGTATTTGAGAACTGTACCGATATTACATATGACTGACCATGCTCGACATCACACCACCTAAGTAGGTTTTGTGCCACGCTTTCTCGAAATCGCCCATTTATGTTTGAAGGTACCACTCAACAATAATTTTTCATATGTATTTTTATAAATACCATTAAACTTCAATATAATATATAAATAAACTGACATTGCCGATTATAAATGCATAAGACATATGTATTTGAGAACTGTACCGATATTACATATGACTGACCATGCTCGACATCACACCACCTAAGTAGGTTTTGTGCCACGCTTTCTCGAAATCGCCCATTTATGTTTGAAGGTACCACTCAACAATAATTTTTCATATGTATTTTTATAAATACCATTAAACTTCATTATAATATATAAATAAATTGACATTGCCGATTATAAATGCATAAGACATATGTATTTGAGAACTGTACCGATATTACATATGACTGACCATGCTCGACATCACACCACCTAAGTAGGTTTTGTGCCACGCATTCTCGAAATCGCCCATTTATGTGTGAAGGTACCGCTCAATAATAAATTAACATTTTTTTTTTATAAATATGTTTTTATACGATATGCATATCCCATATGATATGGATGATCCCATATGATAAATGGGCAAAATTTATATTTTTAATATTGAGTAAATTTTTTTTTCATATAAATGGGATAATAAATAAGCCCCATACGTTATGATATTTTTTCATATGATATGAGATATTTATACGATATGCATATCCCATATGATATGGATGTTCCCATATGATAAATGGGCAAAATAAATATTTTCAATACTGAGTAAAATTTTTTTTCATATAAATGGGATAATAAATAAATCCCATACGTTATGATATTTTTTCATATGATATGAGATGTTCATACGATATGCATATCCCATATGATATGGATGTTCCCATATGATAAATGGGCAAAATTTATATTTTTAATATTAAGTAAAATTTTTTTTCATATAAATGGGATAATAAATAAATCCCATACGTTATGATATTTTTTCATATGATATGAGATATTTATACAAAATGCATATCCCATATGATATGGAAGTTCCCATATGATATTGAAATTTTTTTCATATAAATGAGATAATAAATAAATCCCATACGTTATGATATTTTTTCATATGATATGAGATATTTATACAAAATGCATATCCCATATGATATGGATGTTCCCATATGATATTGAAATTTTTTTCAAATAAATGGGATAATAAATAAATCCCATACGTTATGATATTTTTTCATATGATATGAGATGTTCATACGATATGCATTTCCCATATGATATGGATGTTCCCATATGATAAGTGGGCATAATTTATATTTTTAATATTGAGTAAAATTTTTTTTTAAAAAAAGGATAATAAATAAATCCCATACGTTATGATATTTTTTCATATGATATGAGATATTTATACAAAATGCATATCCCATATGATATTGAAATTTTTTTCATATAAATGGGATAATAAATAAATCCCATACGTTATGATATTTTTTCATATGATATGAGATATTTATACAAAATGCATATCCCATATGATATGGATGTTCCCATATGATATTGAAATTTTTTTCATATAAATGGGATAATAAATAAGCCCCATACGTTATGATATTTTTTTCATATGATATGAGATATTTATACGATATGCATATCCCATATGATATGGATGTTCCCATATGATAAATGGGCAAAATAAATATTTTCAATATTGAGTAAAATTTTTTTCATATAAATGGGATAATAAATAAATCCCATACGTTATGATATTTTTTCATATGATATGAGATGTTCATACGATATGCATATCCCATATGATATGGATGTTCCCATATGATAAATGGGCAAAATTTATATTTTTAATATTAAGTAAAATTTTTTTTCATATAAATGGGATAATAAATAAATCCCATACGTTATGATATTTTTTCATATGATATGAGATATTTATACAAAATGCATATCCCATATGATATGGAAGTTCCCATATGATATTGAAATTTTTTTCATATAAATGAGATAATAAATAAAACCCATACGTTATGATATTTTTTCATATGATATGAGATATTTATACAAAATGCATATCCCATATGATATGGATGTTCCCATATGATATTGAAATTTTTTTCATATAAATGGGATAATAAATAAATCCCATACGTTATGATATTTTTTCATATGATATGAGATGTTCATACGATATGCATTTCCCATATGATATGGATGTTCCCATATGATAAATGGGCAAAATTTATATTTTTAATATTGAGTAAAATTTTTTTTCATATAAATGGTATAATAAATAAATCCCATACGTTATGATATTTTTTCATATGATATGAGATATTTATACAAAATGCATATCCCATATGATATTGAAATTTTTTTCATATAAATGGGATAATAAATAAATCCCATACGTTATGATATTTTTTCATATGATATGAGATATTTATACAAAATGCATATCCCATATGATATTGAAATTTTTTTCATATAAATGGGATAATAAATAAATCCCATACGTTATGATATTTTTTCATATGATATGAGATATTTTTATACAAAATGCATATCCCATATAATAAGGAAGTCCCATATGATATTGAAATTTTTTTCATATAAATGGGATAATAAATAAATCCCATACGTTATGATATTTTTTCATATGATATGAGATATTTATACAAAATGCATATCCCATATGTATGTTTCCCATATGATAATCAAATTTATTTTTAATAGTGAGTATTGAAATTTTTTTCATATAAATGGGATAATAAATAAATCCCATACGTTATGATATTTTTTCATATGATATGAGATATTTATACAAAATGCATATCCCATATGATATGGATGTTCCCATTTTATCATATAAATGGGCAGAATTAATAAATTTTTAATATGTGTAGTACATATTTTTTTTCATCATAAAATGGGATAATATACAAATCTCATTCTACGTTATGAGATCATTGAAAGCATTTTCGTTCTTTGATAGAGATATTCATACATTATGCATATCCCATATATGTATGTTCCCTTTTTTTCAATATAATGAGGAGATAATAAATACGGAAGACTTTATAATCCACATTTTGTTGCATCACTAAAAAGATTACGATTCATTTGGCTACATTATGACGATCACAGTTGAAACCGCCATTTTCGTTCTTTTAAGTTATATACTTATAATAATTTTATTTTCCCTTTGTAATAGGGACAGTAGGAATCTCTTAAAATACATATGTTGCGTCACTAAAATGATGACGATTCATTTGGGTACATTATGACGATCACAGTTGAAACCGCCATTTTCGTTCTTTTAAGTTATATACTTATAATAATTTTATTTTCCCTTTTTAATAGGGACAGTAGGAATCTCTTAAAATACATATGTTGCGTCACTAAAATGATGACGATTCATTTGGGTACATTATGACGATCACAGTTGAAACCGCCATTTTCGTTCTTTTAAGTTATATACTTATAATAATTATATTTTCCCTTTGTAATAGGGACAGTAGGAATCTCTTAAAATACATATGTTGCGTCACTAAAATGATGACGATTCATTTGGGTACATTATGACGATCACAGTTGGAACCGCCGATTTCGTTCTTTTAAGTTATATACTTATAATAATTTTATTTTCCCTTTTTAATAGGGACAGTAGGAATCTCTTAAAATACATATGTTGCGTCACTAAAATGATGACGATTCATTTGGGTACATTATGACGATCACAGTTGGAACCGCCGTTTTCGTTCTTTTAAGTTATATACTTATAATAATTTTATTTTCCCTTTTTAATAGGGACAGTAGGAATCTCTTAAAATACATATGTTGCGTCACTAAAATGATGACGATTCATTTGGGTACATTATGACGATCACAGTTGGAACCGCCGTTTTCGTTCTTTTAAGTTATATACTTATAATAATTTTATTTTCCCTTTTTAATAGGGACAGTAGGAATCTCTTAAAATACATATGTTGCGTCACTAAAATGATGACGATTCATTTGGGTACATTATGACGATCACAGTTGGAACCGCCGTTTTCGTTCTTTTAAGTTATATACTTATAATAAATAATAATACTTATTATATGAAATACTCTCCATATAATAAAAATACATCGGCAATTTAAAAATCGAATCAATAATCCTAAGCCGTCATCTGGATCATCCGATTCGAGAATATATGGTCGACTATTTACCAAATGCTCCGCTTCACAAAAAAGAGTTTGCAGCACTTCGTCAGTTGGATTACTTTCGACGGATAGTACGGCCTCTAGTGTTCTTTTAAAGCATCCAATTAGCCTTTCCCAGCAACCTCCAAAATTTGGTGAGTTCGCTGGTATAAATTTCCATTCGATTCCCCTTTGTGTTAGTTCTCCGCGAGCTGCTTGCATATCTATTTCCTCTAGAGCTTCTGTTAGTTCTCTTGAAGCGCCTCTAAGATTAGTACCATTATCGGACCATAGTGTTTTAATTTCGCCTCGCCTTGCCATCATTCGACGGATTGCCAAAATGCACGAGTCTGTAGTCAGAGAGTGTGCGATTTCCACATGTATTGCTCTAGATGTTAAGCATGTAAAGAGAACGCCATATCGCTTTCGCAGACATTTATTGTATCTGCCGCTGGAGCCCCGACCATCTTTCGTATAGAACGGGCCGAAATAATCCATGCCAACGGATGTGAATGGTTTTTGAAATGTAGAGAACCTCTCCTTGGGTAATATACCCATTTGCGCTTTAACCGGTTTGGCTTTGCGTCGTCTACACCACATACATTCGTTGATAATTCTTTTGATCTTGGTATTCATCTTCGGCATCCAGTATTGCGACTTGAACTTATGTACGACGACTTGTATTCCGGTATGATGCACTTCGTTGTGAAAATGTTGTACCATCAACTTTGTGAATACTTGATCTCCATCCAACACAATAGGACTTGTCGCGACGACGCCTTCTGCACGTATTATTCGGCTGTTTATGCGTAGAATTTCATCTTCACTTATAGAAAGACAATATTTAGTGAGGCGTAAACCCCTGTGATCTTGCCAGTTTTAGCATAAGTTATGTCATTGTGAAAACATTCCGCTTGGACATGGAGATACCATTTTGATAGAGACCAATTATATTCCTCCACGACGATATCGCCCCGACGGAGTTCCATCTTACAACGTTTCGCTTTTACATTTTCTATAAATCTTTTGACCCATGCTGTGGCTCTTACCAGTTTTGTGAACTTCGAAATTCTATTTTCCAGTATTTTAAATGGGTGGTCATCTTGGTGAACTAGCATCATAAGCCCTGGTTCGGTTGGTGCCTTTAATTTTGGCTGTGGCCACATCTTTTTATCCAGACCAAGAAAGGCTGGACCTTGTTGCCATCTGTCTGTGGCAACTTTAATTGGCGAATCTCTTGTTATGATGTCAGCAATGTTTTCCATGGTTGGAACCCAGTTCCATTCTGCCCTCTTGGACTTTTCGCATATTTCGCTTATTCTGTTGGCTACGAAAACTTGCAGCCTTTCGTTACTGTTTATCCATGAAATCACTGTTTGGGAGTCTGTCCAGAAAAACCTTTCTTCAAATTTTAGATGCATTTCGTTTTCAATAGTTTCCGCCAGTCTACATCCCATCACAGCTGCCAATGTTTCAAGTTTTGGAATGGTAACATGTTTCAAAGGTGAAACTCGAGCCCGAGATGCTATAAGCATGACGTCATATTTTGTTGCAGTTTCTGCACCCTTGTAACTTAGTCGAATATATGCTGCTGCAGCGTATGCTTTACTGCTAGCGTCGCAAAAAACGTGTAGTTCGACTTTCGTAGCAATAGATAAATGTTGGGAGTAACATCTTGGTATACTAACATCATGTAGTCTTTTCAGATCGTTTAACCACTCTTGCCACTTTTTGACAGGGTCGCCTTTAATCACATCATCCCATCCAATGCCAAGTTCCCAAATACTACGCATCAAGATCCGACCTTTTATTGTTACTGGAGTCACCATTCCCAAGGGATCATATATTGAGTTGACTGCTGCAAGCACCTTTCTTTTGTAGGCATCCTTGTTCCATTCAGTATATCCTCGCTTATGCTGTGCATTGTAGTTGTTGAGAAAATAAATATGTCTTTTTGTGCGTCCCAAATCATGCCGAGAACCTTTTGAGATATGTCTCCTTTTTCGCCCAATCGAATCCGTGTTAACGGACCACGTAGATCTTCGGGTATTCCCTGTAAGACATCATGATTATTACAAATAAAATTTCGAATTTGAAAATGTCCCGCTGCGTGTATTTTAATTACTGCATGAATTATCTCAACAGCTTCGCGAACTGTTGCTTTTGAATCCAGATAGTCGTCGACGTAATGGTTTTCAATGATGGCTTGAGCTGCTTCTGGTGCCTCACTTTTATGTATCGCTGCATTGTGGTTTTTTACAAATTGTGCTATAAATGGTGAGGAGGTTGCTCCGAATATCATTGACGTCATCTGATAGACTGTTGGTGGTATTTGGGTATTCATATTTCTCCATAAAAAACATTGTGAGACTGCATCTTCTTTGGCGATTTTTACCTGGTTGAACATTTCTTTAATATCTGCAGCAAAGGCTATTGTGTTTAATCTAAATCTTATTAGCACGCCTACGATTGATGAAAGCCAATCCGGCCCAGTTAGTAGATTTTCGTTTAAGGAAGTGCCATTACAAATAGCTGCTGCGTCGAACACTACTCGAACTTTTTCCGGTTTCTTGGGATTAATTACTGCAAAATGTGGCAGGAACCACAGTTTTGGGGATTTAACCAAGTTGACATTAGTGACTATTTTTGCATAACCATTCTTGAGTAGCTTCTCCACTTCCTTTTGGTATGCTCGCGCTAGTTCGCTGTTTCTGTTCAGCTTTCTTTCTAGACATTTTAGTCTTTGTTCTGCCATTTGGCGACTATCAGGAAGTTCCACCATGTCGCTTTTCCAGGGTAAGTTTACCTGATATTGTCCATTTACTCTTATTATTGATGAGGATATCTTGCTAATAGCCAATTTTTCTTCTGTTGATTTAGTTTTGTCCGTTGCTGGTTTACATACACCAAATCCTTCTATGCTAAATTGGTTTTTAAGCATATCGCCCAGATGTTCATCCTCGATGTGGCAGCATACAAAGTCTGCTTCTCTTACTTTTGCTTTTATCGGACCGTGTATGACCCATCCGAGCTTGGTTTTTGCCATAATCGGACCCTTTGGATCTACATTTAGTATGGTTTGAGTTGTAAGGAGTGTTGCATGTCGTTGTCCAATGAGGAGATGAGGCTGAAGATTCCGAATCGAGTTCAATTTTGCCATTTTTGTATATGGAAATTCTTTCTGTATAGCTTTGTAATCGATTCGTTGAGTTGGTAAATTCAAATCCTTGATAAGACGTACATTTTGAAGCTTCTGAATTTTGCTATCGCCAGTAATAGCAATATCTGCGATTTCTGAAGTTTCATCATATCTAGAGATTCCTTCAGTCCATCCAAAGCAATACGGTTCAGGTTTCCCAATTATTCCGACCTCACGTGCTACATTAATATCCAACATTGTTGTTGTGCTCCCATCGTCGAGAAAAGCCAGAATTTCTTTTTCACCAGTTGGACCACGTAATATAACTGGTAACATTTTAAGAATTGCTGCTTCTTGAACTTCTTGAATGCATCCGCTAATAGCTTGCGGCAAGGATTGTAAATGAGGCTGTTTTGCCTTATGTAGTAAGCGATGATGATATCGTTCACAGTTGTCGATCTTGCATTGCTCACGATTATTGCATTGTCCCTTATGAAATTTTAGGCATGTGAAGCAGGCGTTACTTGTGCTTGCGTAATCCCACCGCTTGTCCTCATCACAAATAAAACACTTGCTGGTTGAGCGAGTTTGTGTAACCTTTTGTGATTGAATTTGTATTCCGAATTTCTTTTGTGCTTCATTATCTACGTTATTGATTGTAATTATCTTCTTATAGAAACATATATCATGATTAAATCTCGACTGCTCCTGCGTCCATTCAGCAAATATTTCAAAATTACATTCTGCAGCTCTTAATTTTCGAGCGGTTAAAAATGATCCCCATTCTCGAAGAAAACTTTCATCTAGCCGCTCAATTAGGGTTGCAAGCAACTTTTGTGTATCGATGAACTTGCATTGTACAAACTCCAGCGCTGAATTGATATTTTGAACAGAGCAGTTGAACTCGTGAAAATCTCCAATTTCCTTTACATATCTTATTTCCTGTGCTTTTGCCATCAGTTCGAACGCCACATTTTCTGGAGCTCCGTATATGTTGTCCAAAATGGCTAGAATTTTCGATGGCTCCTTGGCCGACATCAACAAAATGTCAACCTTCTTACGCGCTGCCCCTTTCAGTGACTTATCGAGACGATATACATCCTCTTCTCCAGAATACTGACACTCGCTCCCCGATTTTATGAACTGCGTCTTAAAATGTCGCCAAGCCAAATGAGAGGAACCGTCAAATTCCAGATTTTTATTGCCTAAGCTTTGTCTGGCTAACATGGTGATTACAGTGCTTTGTATGTTGTTGTCGCCGTTGGAGATCGATAGCGATTCATTTATCGGGTGGTCTCAGACATGACAGATTTTTGGGAGGAGGTAGACGAACGAATCAGTGCTACAGTAGTGTTCAAAGTATGTTTTTTGCTCACCAAAGCTTCCGCGCGTGCATTCAGAACTTTCACCTCTAATGACAGCTGTTGTATTTCATATTCATGCTCTTCGATGACGTCAGCAGAAGCGCCCCCAGTTTGGGCTTTGCTTAGCTGTCTTTTTACACCAAGCATCAATATTTCCTTTTTGAGATTTCGTCTTGAAGTTCCACGTTTTCTACATCGATGGCTTCTATTCCCCTTAGTACTTCCAACTGGTTCATGTTTTCGAACTGGTTCTCGGACTGGTTCGCGTTTGATGCTTGTATGACGTTCCCGCTTGATTTGCCAGAAGTTTCGTACGAAATGGCGTCATAAATTTTTGATGCCATCTCGGTACAGTCTATCCCTTCTTGCGGCGAAATTTCTAGGAATTGGCATACTCGTTGCAAAGCGTTTGCGCCCAGCTCTTTCGAGATGCAGTCGATGTGTTCCAGCCTCTTTTTGGAATCGTAAGGTAAACCCTTGAATTTTCGTAGTTCGCGCTTCACGAAATTATCTCCAACAAATTTTGTATATATGGCGAAATGAACGTCGCGCAATTCTTGCGACTTCAACGCCTCCAATTTCTTTTCTACCACTTTTGGCCAACTCCACATTTTTATTAACTATTGTGGACTGTATTATGCGCTTTAATGATCCGGCTCGAAGGACCAATTTTTATGTTGTGGAATTGGCCGTGGTTTTTATTATTATATATTTTTTTAGAGAGCTTTATTGTTTTATTCTTTTAGGCACGTTTTTCTTCGCCATCGTTTTATACAGAGTGTGACCATCTCTTTTTACAACAAAAATGATAATTGACTTATATACTAGATTCATGAACAGAAATGGTATTTTTCGGTAATATTGCTTAAATATAAATAAAGGGGTATTTTCTGCGACACAAAGGATAAGCTTCAGTGGATCGCAGTATGGCAGCTGCTCAACCACTTACAACACCTTGCCTGTTACAAAAGTCGTTTACAATTGATTCTAGGCTTTGTCATTGTATTAAATAATGTTTTAATAAGTAACTAGCGCGGCATCAGGTGATCGAAGATCCTCCCAATTTACTATGTTTCAAATAACATTGGCATCACATCCATTGTCGTTTATAAAATAAACTTTTAATGGTTTAGAAGCCATACAATGCAAATTGCCCCTTATTTATCATTGCAGTCCAGCACGGATACGACCTTAGAGGCGTTCAGGCATAATCCAACGGACGTAGCGTCATACCACTGTTCGCTCGAACAAGTATTGTGCCATTGGTCCGTACCTGCGGTTCCTCTCGTACTACGCAGGAATGCTGTCGCAACAACGTTTTGTCATTAGTAGGGTAAAACTAACCTGTCTCACGACGGTCTAAACCCAGCTCACGTTCCCTTGCATGGGTGAACAATCCAACGCTTGGTGAATTTTGCTTCACAATGATAGGAAGAGCCGACATAGAAGGATCAAAAAGCGACGTCGCTATGAACGCTTGGCCGCCACAAGCCAGTTATCCCTATGGTAACTTTTCTGACACCTCTTGTTAAAAACTCTTTAAACCAAAAGGATCGATAGGCCGAGCTTTTGCTGTCCCTGTGTGTACTGAACACCGAGATCAAGTCAGCATTTGCCCTTTTGCTCTATGTGTGGTTTCTGTCCGCACTGAGCTGGCCTTGGGACACCTCCGTTATTATTTGAGAGATGTACCGCCCCAGTCAAACTCCCTACCTGGCAATGTCCTTGAATTCGATCATACCTGAGTAATTGGAGTTATACCAAAAATTTCAAATTGAAAATACATAAATGCAATCTCTCATTAAAGAATTTGTTTGCGATTATATAACAAACTCGTGATACTTTGATCAAGAAGCTTGCATCAAAACCCAATACCATAAGATATAATAAATATATCCGTATAATGGCTAGGAAATGATACACGTTCCATTTAATCAAGTAAGTAAGGAAACAATAAGAGTAGTGGTATTTCATTGGCGATATCAAACACAAGGAATAATATCTCCCACTTATTCTACACCTCTTATGTCTCCTTACACTGCCAGATTAGAGTCAAGCTCAAAAGGGTCTTCTTTCCCCGCTAATTATTCCAAGCCCGTTCCCTTGGCTGTGGTTTCGCTAGATAGTAGATAGGGACATGAAGTCGAGTTTATTTAACGTGACGTGTACCCATTGATAGGGTGTACAACCACGGTACTCTAATATGCCACATTTGTGACATATAGTACAGCGGGTCAAAATAATGCGTCAACCAACGCCCTTCAGAGATACTGCTATTGCAGGATCTCATCAGTGCCTGTTGAATGCCATGCTGTCGGACATGACATTCCCCCTGGGTAAGGAGCGAGGCCCATCTTAAACCTCTGCTGGTCTATGGGTACAGCACCCGGTTGTGTAACGCAACTCCACGCTGAGTCCAATGACTCTCCCCGCATTTGGGTATCAAACCACAGCCACTACGATCTCCCACTAGGGGGCCAACCTCTAATTGGGCTAGCCTTGGGCTACTAGCCCATCCCGTAGTACCGAATCACAGCTTCGGTCGGCTGTTCGCAGTCGAAACTACTAGCCATATGTGTCCTCGACAACACGGAATGGATCGTCCTCGACTCCCCCCAACTAGGGTTCGTCTACCAGATTGCAGCTCTGGCGGGCTGTTCGCAGTCGAAACTACTAGCCATTTCTGTTCAACACGAACATGGAATGGATCATCCCCGACTCGCCCCTCATGGGGTTTGTCTACCAAATTGCAGCTTTGGCAGGCTGTTCGCAGTCGAAACTACTAGCCATTTCTGTTCAACACGAACAAGGAATGGATCATCCCCGACTCGCCCCTCATGGGGTTCATCTACCAGATTGCAGCTTTGGTGGGCTGTTCGCAGTCGAAACTACTAGCCATTTCTGTTCAACACGAACAGGGAATGGATCATCCCCGACTCGCCCCTCATGGGGTTCATCTACCAGATTACAGCTTTGGTGGGCTGTTCGCAGTCAAAAACTCTAACCCCTTTTTTTTTACAAAAAAAAGGAAAGAATAATCCCCCCCCCCCCCCCCTTTGGGTTTTTTTTTAAAAGATTCAGTTTGGGGGGCTGTTCGCAGTCAGAGACTACTAGCCATTTTTGTTCAACACGAACAGGGAATGGATCATCCTCAACTCCCCCTCATGGGGTTCGTCTACCAGATTTGCAGCTTTGGCGGGCTGTTCGCAGTCGAAACTACTAGCCATTTTTGTTCACCTGAACAAGGAATGGATCATCCCCGAGTCACCCCGATGGGGGTTCATCTGCCAGATTAAAGCGCTCTGGTACGGCTTTGCAGTGTGTGTGAGGTACTGCTACCAGTTTTGGCCCGTCCGACCCGGCACTGGTTGATCCTGTGTCATTCGCCGCCTTCTAAACGCCGCACGCGCAAACAGTTCAAGCATCTGAAGCTGCTCCGGTGTGTCTAGGACCCGGGAAAAGACCCAACGGGTATCTTCCCTTCTAACACCAAGTCCATCAAGGTCTCGCAAATCCGTATAGAGCGGGCAAGCAACTAACACGTGCTGCCAGTCTTCGCACGGCGCACCACATCGACATGTGGGCGTCTGACTTAGACTTCTCCGATACAGAAATGCGTTAAGCGATCCATGGCCAGTCAGCAGGAATCCAGCATGAAGTCCAAAACCAAAGTCCTTCCGGCTGAAAACGAAGCATGCGTCCGGGATAAACTCATGAGTCGGTCTACCGCACTCATCGTCATCCCACCTGCGTTGCCACTCGCAGCACATGCGCTCGTCCAGCATCGCCTTCATCTGCCTCCGATCCAGATTTGTTACGTCCAGACCGAACAGCCAATCGCCTTCCTCCAGCGGGTGGGCATGCTTCACCTTGTACCTAATTGCCAGTTGCTTGGCAACCAAGTCCAGAGGTGGGGCTCCAGCAAGCACCTGCAGTGCCACAGTGGACACTGTACGGCATACCGGTAGGCATCCTAAGAGCATGACTCTCTGGCAAGAGCAGAGGTGCCTCCTGGCGACCATCGTACTCTTAACCGCGGAATACCACACTGAGGCACCAAATAGCGCACAAGGCACCATGAGTCCAGCGTAAACAGTGCGTCTGGATCGGGGACTGAGACCCCAGTCGACCCTCAGAACGCGACTGAGTGCACCACTGACTCCAGCCAACTTACCGCGTAATCCTGCGATGTGCGGCTGAAAATTAAGCCGCTCGCCGACTGTGATGCCCAGGTATCGGTATTGAGTTACATATTGTAGGCCTGCTCCTGCAAACTCTACAAAGGGTGGCCTAGTAGCGGCCAATCTCCCTTTTAGTAACATCATTGCCGTCTTGCTGGTCGAAATCGAAACTCCGACTTCAGCTCCCCAAGCTCCCACGACGGACATCAGCTCCTTTCCACGACGTTCCAGCTCGGCTCTCGACCTTCCCTCGACGAGGACCAACAGATCGTCTGCATATGCACTGAATACGCACAGGGGCTCCAAACGTTGGAGCAGCACATCCATCATGGTGTTCCAAATGAATGGTCCACTGATGGATCCCTGCGGACATCCTCGAGTGACCTCCACGTCAACCTCTCCGAATCTGCTGGTCATCCTCGCTTTTCTGCCACTGAAGAAGCTTCTCCATAAGCTGGCTTCTTGGCATCCCGCGTCAATCAAGCGGCGCATAACCGCGCTCCACTCAACATTGTCGAAGGCACCCTTAAAATCCACGAAAAGACCCAGCACGTATACCGCCTGGCTGGCGGCAACGCTGGCCTTCACATGGTGCCAGGCATCCTCAACACAGCGTCCAGGTCGAAAGCCGAATTGCCATCTATTTCCTTCCGGAAGCACCTCTTTCATTCGATTAACCATAATCCCCTCTAGCACCTTGCCAAACACTGGCAGCAAGCAGATGCCCCGATAGGAAGCTGGATCACTCCTTTCCTTGTCGGGGCCCTTGAGGAGCGCCACTACTCTCGGGCATTTCCACTCAAGGGGAAAATATCCCTCTGCCACACAGCGAGATAACAACGCTGTTATGTGCTCGGGGATAGCACGCCATACTGCCTTGCAGATACCACCTGTGATGCCGTCCAATCCGGGAGAGCGCCTGCTCTTCAACCGGGCGACGCATACTCCGATCTCGAAGGCTTCGAGAGCCGGTGTAGCTCCGCTTGGAATAGCAATGTCGTCGCTCGCTGCCGCAACTGGAAAGAAGTTACGGAGGAGGAGACTCGCGCAGTCGTGCCAGGTTACGACCGGCCTGCCATCCTCGCGAAGGCATCCCAACTCTGTGGACCGCTTTCGTCCTCGGCATATCTTGTATGCATGCCCCCATGGGTCATCTCTGTGGTCTCCAACGAAGTTCCGCCAGTGATCCTCCTTCGTCTTCAGGATGAGCTTCTTGAACTCGCGGACAGCCGTCCGCAGATGAGTTGCCAGAAACTGCGCAGATTCGTTCCCTCTGCGCCTAGCATCCTGGAGCCTCCGCCTAAGTCTCCTGACTTCATGACGTTTTGTACTCAGTTCAGTGGTCCACCACTTTACCTTTCCAGCGGCTCGCGACGCTCTGCGAACTAACACCCTGTCGCACGTAGACTGTACGGCAAGGCGTAGTGCAGACACCGAGGAGTCCAACGGCGACATTCTAATGTGCTCCAACGGAAGGTGCTCCCGAATTTCCTCTACCAGTACGGAGTCAAACAAACGCCAGTTAGCATTTCTGAGCTTCCAGGACGGCACAGGAGCAAATGTGCTCTCAACTGTGTCTGGGGAAGGCGTCACCACAACGGTGATAATGTTGTGATCGCTCATCTCCCACTCGTCCACGCTCCAGTCATACGCGGCCCACGTAGACGCTGCTTCGCTAACAATTGTTACGTCAATATCGCTTTGTCCACGGCGATTATCGAACGTGTACACCTCGCTGAATCTGTTGACAACTCCGGCTCGGCTAGCGAGAATCCAATCCTCTAGCTGCTCACCCCGTCTGTAGTTCAGCTGGCCACGATAGCTATCGTAGCGTTTACTGAACCACATCGGAGATACAGCATTCGAATCTAGGCAGAGGATGACCGGAGTACTGCTCGCCAGTAGCAGTATGGTATCCATGTACTGAAAGACGCTTGTCAACTCAGCATGCGCATGGCAGTACAGTGAGATCAGGTAAATCGATCCGAATTTACCCGTAATCCTCACGCATACTCCAGCCTCGGTGATCAATGACTCGACCGGCAGGCAAATGGCATCTGGATCGTCGATGATGACGGCAGAGTTCCTTCGGTGTCCCTCGAAGATCCGACTGCCGAAAATTCTCATCCCGGTTGGGAATCCAATTATTCGGCCGTCCAGGTCTGTGTGGGGCTCCTGCAGCAACGCAAAGGAGTGGCCGAGGTCACGCATACGCACACCGATATCGATGCACGCAACGCGACCCCGACCACAATTGGCTTGGATGAAACTAAACATTGTTAATGTCTAGCTGCAAACCTCGCCTCCTTGGCAGCGAACAACGGGCAGTCCATCGAAAGCATCAGATGCCCTGATGGTCTACCATTAAAGCGACAATTCCGGCAGTCCACCGGGTTGTCGCACTTCCGGACTTTGTGTCCTTTTTGTCCGCATCGGAAGCATGTATCTTCCTTTGCCCCACACTTGGACACCTTGTGGTCGTAACTTGCGCATCTGTGGCATACATGGGTTCTTTCTATCCAATGGAACCTGTAGCTGAACCAATCGATGTAGAACCTGTCGCTACCTTCCAGTAGGGCCGCTGCCGAGTCGTCTACCTCGATGGTGACGTTGACTCTTTTGTCCTCCTGCGCAATCCAAGGCTTCGACACTATGTGTACTGCCTTCTTGAAAGACTCTACCGTCATCTCCTTGAAGTTGCCTTCATAAAGCAGCTTCATGAAGGCCTCCGGGGTATGCTTCTTGTTTAAGCCTATCACCCTGAGTGAAGGCCTTGCCGCTTTATTTTGCCGTACGTTAAGGCCAACTTCTGCGAACTTCTTGTTCGCTACCACCCGCTTTAGCTCGCCTACCGACGGCGTGCGGATCACAGCGCCTCCGCTCTTGAGCACGCGTACTTCATGTACACGCACTCCAAGCGTCGGTGCGACCTCCTTCATCACCCGTTCGGCCACCTGCTTACTCGACACGTTCGGGTCCCGACTCGTGACCACCGCGGACCACGTCTCAGCTGGCTTGCTGAAGCGTGGTGCGGCGACCGGCACTCCGGGGACGGGGACAACGGGAGCAGCTCTGGCGGTGACCGCGGGGAAGGCAGCGTGGTATGCAGCAGTATGCATAGCCACGGGTGCAGCAACGGGGGTAGCAACATGTGTGGTGGGCGGCTGTGCAGCAGGTTTGCTCGCTGCCGCTTCCAACAAAGCATTCCTGAGGGTTAGCGATGTCGCCAACTCCTCCAGTCGTCTGATGGCAGACGATAACTGCATCGCAGCTAGTGGCTCCATGCCAACCATGGCATTTCTTATGGCTTGCCCTGAGGCGCCAATCTCTGCAAGAATTGCAGACGAGCCACTGGCGACGATTCGCCAAGCTCCACTTCGCGGCATTTCCGTCTCGGAGACGGCTGGTCCAGCGGGAGGACTCTCAGCATCAACGGGCGAGGCAACGGCAGCCTTCCGTTTGGCTGGCTTCACGGGCGGAACGGCGGGGGCGGGCATGGACACGCTGTCCAAGTGCGGCTTCTTGGCGACGGGAGCAACTTGCTCAAGCACCGGCGACGAACGCGCCGAGCGAGCCTTTGCCTTGCGGGCCTTCTTTCCTCGCTTTGAGACGACAAGCGTCATCTCCGCGCCCGATTCGTCCAAGGTGTCACTAGCGGTGACTCCCATGGACTCCGCGGCCGACTCAACGCCCGACGCAGCGCTGCGGGCGCTTTCAACAGCGCTGGAAGCGCTCATCACGCTGACGGCGCTTCCACTACGCTTCATCAAGCCGTTCATAACGACGGCTCTCCACGAATTTTCGTGGCACGAAAAAATTCGAAAAAAATTTTTTCGTGTCACGCACGAACTATCGGCTCACGACAATCGGCTCACGCACGAGTCCGATCACGCACGCCGAATTTTGCACTTGGCCCTTTTAGCGAGGGCACACTGTACTATCACTCTTATCGAGTGTCCACTGTACTGGAGCACGTGCTCACACACACACTCGCACTGTCACTCACACGCACAGTCAACTGGTAAACAAGTTACCGTTGCTTGTTCGCTTAATCCACTTGTTTACTCCAAGTAAACACTTTACCGTTTAATCGGCGTCTCCGTTTTACACTCGCGTTCGAATTTCGCTACTCCGCGATACGACCGCACGCAACAACAGTCAAAACAAGACTGAGTAGATAGGGACAGTAGGAATCTCGTTAATCCATTCATGCGCGTCACTAATTAGATGACGAGGCATTTGGCTATTTTTTTTTTTTTTTTTTTTTTTTTTTTTTGATCGCTAAGGAAGGAAATCTTCTAAAGATACGAGCAAACCTTTATGGAAAAATCTCGCATGCACGATTCACTGTGTCATCAGAACAATTAAGTTCTACAGTGCCTACGTACTAAAACCACCTCAATTCTATAGATGTGCGATGTTTGTACCTTTTTAGGTGTTATGCCAAGGTAGCAGGCAAAAATATAAGAAGCTAGAGTATGATACGCCTAGCTCTCGTATACCCAGCACAATACATGAAGTATTTGAATGACGTCACTCCGCCGTTCACTGCTCTGACGCTAATGATTTTGCTATCATTAGCGGTGAGGAGGTCCTTTGCTATCAATCGTTTGACCGACTGACCGCTCCAGACTCCTCTCCAGTTGAGTGTGACGGAGTGAAACTCGATGTCACCTGTCGCTCCGAAAGATCGCCGCAGTTGTGATCTTATGTCAGCTCTGTCGTACCTTTCAACCTTACGCTGATGCGCTTGGTCTAAGGAATGTCCGTCTGTCACCACCTGGATGTCAATCACATAAATGTGATTCTGTCGGATTCCCACCAGGTCCGGTTTATTTAACCCCGAGTCGCAATGCAGACTTGGTTCGACATGGACAACGCAGCCTCTGCCTTCAAGCCCCCGCTTGACGGCATTTACTACGCTGTTGTGTCTAGCTACCCGCCTCCCATGCGTACGATAGCATTTTTGCAAGATGTGGTTTGTTGTCTCGGGAGCATCACATCCTGCACGACACCGTCTCTCCAATTCGTGCCTTCCCCTCGTCGTACGAGACTTAGAGGGTAGGGCATTTATCCGCAATTTGACACCGTGTAAATATTCCTTTCCTGTTAGCAAGCGCGTGGGCTGACTCACCCATCCATGTTGCGGGCCATAGTGACCCGCTTCACGGAGACCGCAACCATCAACAGACATGTACAACCTGTTTGCAAAATACGAGTCAATCTCTGGACGCGAAACCAGCTGCACATTTTCCGCCTTTAATCTATCTCGAGCCCTTTGCATTTCGCCGTCAATGAAAGAGCTAGCTACCTCGGATTGTTCGAGGTGGGGCCATTTTATATTGCTCAATCGCTTCAGACGCAGCATCGGCGCTATCCATCTAACTGACGGAATCCCGAGACCCCCACAAGTGTGGGGGGCGTGAAAGAAAGCAACTGGTACATCCAGCGGGAGGTCTAACCACCTCCTCACGAATTGCCGTACCAATCTGTCACATTTTCTTAAGACGCCTATCATCACACTCCCAAGTGTTAGTTGGTGATAGAGTTGTGGGATAAGGACAGTCTTAAGTGCAAACAACTTCTGTTGTGGTTTCAGGGGGGGCTCTCGATAATCTTAATAGCTTCGGACCGAGGTCGTCTGCTGGACTATATCGAGCCCGCCCATCCGCAGTGAACCGGATTCCTAAATACTTCCACTCTTCAGTACGCTTCAATGAAGGACACTCGCGCTCACCTACACGAAAGCTCCGTCGTTCAACGACAGTACACTTTTGCTTGGCTTGCCCCTTTATACTGATAGTGAAACACTTGTCAGAATTCAGGGTGAGTCCCACGGAGGCCAAAAAGCCTACCGTGGTGTCCAACAATTTCTGAAGCCCCATCGGAGTTTCCGCAAATAGCACCAGATCATCTGCGAACGCTGCCGCGCTTGTCATGGTATTTCCGACTTTGGCACCAATCTCTTTGGGGTAAGACCTAAGTAACCTGTCAATGACAAGATTAAATAGCAAGGGAGATAGAGGATCGCCCTGCTTGACGCCTCTCGCTGGTATGAAAACCTCTGATCTCCATCCTGCCCCATTGAGGGAGGTACCGCCGCCCTTATACTGTTCTTCTATGAAGCTGACAAAATTTGCTGGAGCACCATAGGCCTGTAAGGTGTTGATAATGGCCCGGTGTGATACTGAGTCAAAAGCCTTGCTGACATCCACCGCCGCAAGGTAACATGACTTCCACCTTAAATGATGCTCCCGCAAAATAAGATCAACCATCGTCGCATTATCAGCGCACCCATCGGTAGGTAGGAAACCGCGCTGCCTTGGATCCCAATTGACTTTAGAAGCCAGCCGAGAAGCCAGAACAGCGTTTAATTGCCTGACCAAAACCGAGGGGACTGTTATTGGACGATAGTCTTGCGGTCGATTTGCCGTCACAGTCTTCGGGATAAAGATAGTTCTGGCCAGCCGGGTAGAGTATGGTATTTTGCCGCACCAGAGAATTAGGTTCATTATGCGTAGCATAATGCCCGACGGTACACTTCTGAATGTTCGTGGAGTGATACCATCAGGACCCGGAGCACTTGACAACTTTAATTTATTTTCCCTCAGGTCACGTGGCGTAATTGCTGACCAAACTGTCTCAAGCGAATGTTCCATATGGAACCTCGTGTTATCGCAAGAGCATGTGCTGGGATTTGTCATTATTTGTCTCCAATAGGGCTCCATAATTTCTTGGTTTGGCATAACCGACTCATCTGTTCCATCAAGCAAGGATCTAATGCATCTCCCAGTGTTCTTATCCCAACGACGCTGAACCTGTGCGTATTCTTGTTGTCTTAACTGTCTCCTATTACGAGGTCTCCGAGGAGGTCTCGCACTGATGGTGTGTGGTTCATTTGGTGGTGGAAATATATCAAGGAGATAGTTGGATAAGCATTGGAGAGTGGTTTCCTTCCCTACGGTCTGCGCACTATCTACGATAGATTGCAAGACCTGGGCTCTCCACCGGGGATTACATTCTACGGGGCTATAGCCCCGCAGTATCCGCATGATTTCCCAGTTCGACTGTTCTTCTGATGGATTGATTGGTTGCGCTTCCGACGATGATACTTGGTGGTGTCGCTCGATTAAACTAGGGCGACGCTGTGAGGTATTTGAGTCCAACGCTTCTGGGGTGTGAGTAGATTGCCCTCTTATCTGCTCCAATTTTTCCTTATATTCACCCCTCTTCCGAAAACACTTGATTGCTTCGGAGCTACGGTGAGTAAATACTTCCGCTAGCTTTTTATTAGGAAATCTCAAATTACCACTTGCTTCGAGCTCCACCTCCTTTCTCGCCATCATCCACGCTTCTTCCTCACTCCATCGGAGTTTTACATCTTCACGTTGACGTTGTGTATCTAATTCGTCTCTGTGTTGATGTGACATGTGAACTCCGAGCCCTCTTCTGCTACTAAAGAGGCGCCCACATACTGTACAGGGAATCTCGCTAGCGAGGTTAACCACTGCTATAGCCTCTCTCGGTTGGTCCCCAGGACTAGTTGTCACTGAAGTTGTTGTGTTATAATTTATCCGAGGCACAGTATTTCGAGATTCACCAACTTGTTCTTGGCTCAAGGGGCTGGTAACCCCAAGAGTTGCTCCGCCGCTCGAATTAGCTACCGATAGAAACCTAGAATCTAGGAATTTATCAGCACCCAGGAAGCACCACGAGGAGGTTTCGAGTCGACTTGATCTGACTAACGACTTATGAATTACAGTGTTTAAAACACCCCTTCTGCGCTTATCAGACCCTGCTTCCCAAAGAGAGTCATAGTTACTCCCGCCGTTGACCCGCGCTTACTTGAATTTCTTCACTTTGACATTCAGAGCACTGGGCAGAAATCACATTGTGTCAACACCCGCTAGGGCCATCACAATGCTTTGTTTTAATTAGACAGTCGGATTCCCCAAGTCCGTGCCAGTTCTGAATTGATTGTTAATTGATAATCGTTATAATTTAAAAGAACTAATTAAAATTAATTAGTATTCTTAAAAATTTTAGCAAGAAAGTTCCACAATTGGCTACGTAACTAACTATCCGGGGAACAAATAACTATCATAAATGATAGAAACTCTATTTACCCAGAACGAGCACATAAACCATGTTATTGTTTCCCAATCAAGCCCGACTATCTCAATCTTCAGAGCCAATCCTTATCCCGAAGTTACGGATCTAATTTGCCGACTTCCCTTACCTACATTATTCTATCGACTAGAGACTCTTCACCTTGGAGACCAGCTGCGGATATTGGTACGGCCTGTTGAGAAGTTTGCGTATCCCCACCATAAATTTTCAAGGTCCGAGGAGAAAATATCGACACAACAGTATATGTCATGCTCTTCTAGCCCATCTACCATATCTCTCTGCGAAAGACTTCCATGGTAGTACGGCTATAAAACAGAAAAGAAAACTCTTCCGATACCTCTCGACGGCTTCTTTATGGTCGTTCCTGTTGCCAGGATGAGCACGAGGCCCATATTTAATAACAAACGGATACTCAACAGGTTACGGAATTGGAACCGTATTCCCTTTCGTTCAAAATTATTCAAGTGTTTTACTTTAGATTAATTTATTTGACATATTTAAAACTTGAAAATTTTCGGCTTTCGCCTTGAACTTAGGACCGACTAACTCGTGATCAACCACTGTTCACACGAAACCCTTCTCCACTTCAGTCCTCCAAGGTCTCATTCGATTATTTGCTACTACCACCAAGATCTGTACCAATGGCGGCTCCATGCAGGCTTACGCCAAACACTTCTAAGCACACCATTGTACCTTCCTACTCACTAAAGTTTCAAAATTTATATTATAAATAATATAAATCATCTACTTTAGCGGTAATGTATAGGTATACAACTTAAGCGCCATCCATTTTAAGGGCTAGTTGCTTCGGCAGGTGAGTTGTTACACACTCCTTAGCGGATTTCGACTTCCATGATCACCGTCCTGCTGTTTTAAGCAACCAACGCCTTTCATGGTTTCTGTATGAGTTGTTAATTTGGGCACCGTAACATTACGTTTGGTTCATCCCACAGCGCCAGTTCTGCTTACCAAAAGTGGCCCACTGGGCACAATATATCATAACCTTAAACTTCATATCAAGAAAGTTAAGGTTCTTACCCATTTAAAGTTTGAGAATAGGTTAAGATCGTTTCGACCCTAAGGCCTCTAATCATTCGCTTTACCAGATAAGATTATTTTATATAACATTTAAATGCACCAGCTATCCTGAGGGAAACTTCGGAAGGAACCAGCTACTAGATGGTTCGATTGGTCTTTCGCCCCTATACTCAATTCTGACAATCGATTTGCACGTCAGAACTGTTTCGGTCTTCCATCAGGGTTTCCCCTGACTTCAACCTGATCAAGTATAGTTCACCATCTTTCGGGTCACAGCATATATGCTCAAGGTACGTTCCAGTTAGAGGTATAAATAATATAAATATCATTATACATAACTATATAGAACGCCCCGGGATTGTGTTAATTAACTATAAATAGTTAAAAAACTAATCCCATTATTAGTCAAGTTAATTATGCTATTAGGTTTATATCCCAATAACTTGCACATATGTTAGACTCCTTGGTCCGTGTTTCAAGACGGGTCCCGAAGGTATCCTGAATCTTTCGCATTGTTAATCATACAAGTGCATATAATAAACACAGAAAATCAATGATAATCATGCTATTATATAATTCCGAAAAATTAACGCACTGTATTCATATAAATCTATCAACACTTTATCAAATTAATGACATTTATTCTATGTTAAAATGCAAGCAAAATAATTTAAATAAACTATAAGTCATATTTTATGATAAATTTGGTTCATGTTAATAGATTACAATGTCCTTATATGGAAAAAATGCACACTATTATTATAATATTATTGAAATATTACAACTCTAATGATGAATTTTCCATAATGGATATTCAGGTTCATCGGGCTTAACCTCTAAGCAGTTTCACGTACTATTTAACTCTCTATTCAGAGTTCTTTTCAACTTTCCCTCACGGTACTTGTTTACTATCGGTCTCATGGTTATATTTAGTTTTAGATGGAGTTTACCACCCACTTAGTGCTGCACTATCAAGCAACACGACTCTTTGGAAACACCATCTAGTAATCATTAACGTTATACGGGCCTGGCACCCTCTATGGGTAAATGGCCTCATTTAAGAAGGACTTAAATCGTTAATTTCTCATACTAGAATATTGATGCTCCATACACTGCATCTCACATTTGCCATAAAGACAAAGTGACTTAGTGCTGAACTATTTTCTTTTCGCTCGCCGCTACTAAGAAAATCCTTGTTAGTTTCTTTTCCTCCCCTAATTAATATGCTTAAATTCAGGGGGTAGTCCCATATGAGTTGAGGTTGTATATACACACAAATATATTATTAAATATATTAAAACCATTGTAAATTTCTAATTTAAGTGAAGAATAATATTATGACAATTGTTTTTCATTTCATATCATTAATAAGAGGCAATTCTAGATTAAAATTTTATATTTTTTATGCTAAACATTCCTCAGTATCATTTGATTTGAAAAAGAAAATTATACATCTTCATTTTTCTCATACATATGAGAGCCAATGTGTTTCAATTATTATTAATATTATGAATATACATATATATATATATCCAATAATATACCATATGCTTTAATATTTCGTAAAATACTAAAACAACTTATTTAGCATAGTCTTACAACCCTCAACCATATGTAGTCCAAGCAGCACTCTAAAATTAATTAAAGTACCATAACAGCATGGACTGCGATATGCGTTCAAAATGTCGATGTTCATGTGTCCTGCAGTTCACACGATGACGCACAGTTTGCTGCGTTCTTCATCGACCCATGAGCCGAGTGATCCACCGCTTAGAGTGATTAATAAATTGTTTGTTTATTTCATTACGTCAATAATATTTTTATTGAAAGAAATTAAAAATACACCATTTTACTGGCATATATCAATTCCTTCAATAAAATCTTAACCCAAACGAATGCTGCGAAATGTCTTAGTTAACATAAATGATTGAATACTGGACTTGATAATTTATAAAAGATGATAAATTTTGTAAGCGATCAAATTATGTAAAACGTTAACCTTAAATGCAGGTACAACATTGTACATTTGGGATGTTGCTTTAACCATTGAATGCCCAAACCAATAATGGCCAATACAATACGCAACGCCTGTATATTATGGTACATATACACGCAAATAAATAAGATATACAAAAATCATTTTCAATCTCCGATCGGAATACATAATTTTTATTTATGGCTGGCAAAACACCATAATTTAAAGAGTTTTAGCATATTTTGCTACCGTCCGTCAATTGTTGTTTAATTTTATACTCTTTTTTTTTTATCCTTGGGTAAATAGGATAGAATTTAGTTCTTATGCTCTCATCTTTAATTTCATTTTCATCTTATATATCTTATAATAATTTGGAATTTATTTATTTTAATAACGGTTGGAAAATACAATAATGATCCTTCCGCAGGTTCACCTACGGAAACCTTGTTACGACTTTTACTTCCTCTAAATAATCAAGTTCGGTCAACTTTTGCGAAACAACCGTAACACGCAAGGCGTCACAGTGATCACGTCCGGAGACCTCACTAAATAATTCAATCGGTAGTAGCGACGGGCGGTGTGCACAAAGGGCAGGGACGTAATCAATGCGAGTTAATGACTCACACTTACTAGGAATTCCAAGTTCATGTGAACAGTTTCAGTTCACAATCCCAAGCATGAAAGTGGTTCAGCGGTTTACCCGGACCTCTCGGTCTAGGAAATACACGTTGATACTTTCATTGTAGCGCGCGTGCAGCCCAGGACATCTAAGGGCATCACAGACCTGTTATTGCTCAATCTCATTATTGCTAGACGCAATTTGTCCATTTAAGAAGCTAGTGTCCTTATAATGGGACAAACCAACAGGTACGGCTCCACTTATATAAACACATTCAAACACAATAAACATTTTACTGCTACCATGAATGAAGGCAATATAAGCTTCAACACCATAATCCTGAAGATATCTATTTAATATATTTGAGTCTCGTTCGTTATCGGAATTAACCAGACAAATCACTCCACGAACTAAGAACGGCCATGCACCACCACCCATAGATTCGAGAAAGAGCTATCAATCTGTCTTACACACTTATGTTCGGACCTGGTAAGTTTTCCCGTGTTGAGTCAAATTAAGCCGCAGGCTCCACTCCTGGTGGTGCCCTTCCGTCAATTCCTTTAAGTTTCAGCTTTGCAACCATACTTCCCCCGGAGCCCAAAAGCTTTGGTTTCCCGGGAAGCGACTGAGAGAGCCATAAAAGTAGCTACACCCAATTGCTAGCTGGCATCGTTTATGGTTAGAACTAGGGCGGTATCTGATCGCCTTCGAACCTCTAACTTTCGTTCTTGATTAATGAAAACATCTTTGGCAAATGCTTTCGCTTAAGTTAGTCTTACGACGGTCCAAGAATTTCACCTCTCGCGTCGTAATACTAATGCCCCCAAACTGCTTCTATTAATCATTACCTCTTGATCTGAAAACCAATGAAAGCAGAACAGAGGTCTTATTTCATTATCCCATGCACAGAATATTCAGGCATTTGAAGCCTGCTTTAAGCACTCTAATTTGTTCAAAGTAATTGTACCGGCCCACAAAAACACTCGATGAAGAGCACTAATGTAGGTTTTTAAATAGGAGGAATATATAAAAAGTACAAGTACTTAATTACATATAAGAACTCCACCGATAATACGCTTACATACATAAAGGTATAGTACTAACTACAAATGTATGTTGTACTACCCGTATGAAGCACAAGTTCAACTACGAACGTTTTAACCGCAACAACTTTAATATACGCTATTGGAGCTGGAATTACCGCGGCTGCTGGCACCAGACTTGCCCTCCAATTGGTCCTTGTTAAAGGATTTAAAGTGTACTCATTCCAATTACAGGGCCTCGGATATGAGTCCTGTATTGTTATTTTTCGTCACTACCTCCCCGAGCTGGGAGTGGGTAATTTACGCGCCTGCTGCCTTCCTTAGATGTGGTAGCCGTTTCTCAGGCTCCCTCTCCGGAACCGAACCCTGATTCCCCGTTACCCGTTGCAACCATGGTAGTCCTAGATACTACCATCAAAAGTTGATAGGGCAGACATTTGAAAGATCTGTCGTCGGTACAAGACCATACGATCTGCATGTTATCTAGAGTTCAACCAATATAACGATCAATTGATCGCTTGGTTTTAGTCTAATAAAAGCACACGTCCCAAAAGGTCCGTGTTTTAATTGCATGTATTAGCTCTAGAATTACCACAGTTATCCAAGTAACTGTTAACGATCTAAGGAACCATAACTGATATAATGAGCCTTTTGCGGTTTCACTTTTAATTCGTGTGTACTTAGACATGCATGGCTTAATCTTTGAGACAAGCATATAACTACTGGCAGGATCAACCAGAATAATGTTATTATTTAATGTGTTGTTAAAAACATGAATATATGAATTTAGACAAACGCATATTTTAAAATATTTAAAGATACTTGACAATATTATATATTTTTCAATAAAATAAAATATATTATTTGTGGTAACATTTTACGAATACGGCCAAAATTTAATAGCGTTCATTTTCGTTTTTCATTAATTGTATAAATTTTCAATAATAATGATCAAAAATATCTTTATTTTTACACTTACAAAATATATAATCACATTTGCTTTAATTTTGTTTATTTTCAAATAAAATAAACATTTGTATTTTGATATTAAATTTAAAATTTAAATAGAAATTGATATTTAATGTGTGATTTTATATATTAAGTAAAACCATCACTCAAATTTAATGTGACGAATGTTTTTTAATTATAAGGAAAAGTTAATTCAATAAAAATGACTTGATTTTAATAAAAAAAAAATAATAATTTTGCTCTATATAAAAGATCAATTAGTTAATTTGCGAACATAACAAGATTTATGACGCAATTCTCATATTTACCTTTTTATATAAAAAGGTTAAAGATTATGAACAATTAAACTAAGAACTAATTTAATGCTCATAATCTTTATTTTGTATTAACGATAAATCCAAATATAACCAGTGAATAAACTTCAGCAGAGAGAACGCTCCTAAGACCGTTTCATCATACACCTTGGAATACCTTGGTAGGCTTTTTCATTATCTTTTTATTTGATATATTAAATTTGAAGTAGAGCATAACCTTCAATTAGTCTGAACAACCACTGTTCATCATGAGTAGGTTTTGTGACACGCTTTCTCGAAATCGCCCATTTATGTTTGAAGGTACCACTCAACAATAATTTTTCATATGTATTTTTATAAATACCATTAAACTTCATTATAATATATAAATAAATTGACATTGCCGATTATAAATGCATAAGACATATGTATTTGAGAACTGTACCGATATTACATATGACTGACCATGCTCGACATCACACCACCTAAGTAGGTTTTGTGCCACGCTTTCTCGAAATCGCCCATTTATGTTTGAAGGTACCACTCAACAATATTTTTATTTTTTTTTTTTTTAACAGTCTTACTGCGATCTCCAAACCAAAACGGACGTGTGTGCGGATAAATCTTAAGACTAACAAACGGTTATCGTGAAATAATCAAAACAAAACCAACAAATAACTGTGCTTGCGGAACACGCGCTATTCAACCATAGTCTGTTCCGTTACTTACTTCTGATTGGTCAGCCAATCACCGAAGCTAACATAAACTATTGCATACTTACTGCGCCAACAAAATTGAAAAAAGTGTAGCATACTTGTGGGCTTTGCCCATAAAGTTTACTACCACAACCCTCCGTCACTATGAGCAATAACGAAGCACCAAGCGGCAGTAATAATGCCACATCAGCAACCTGGCAAGGACAAATCTGGAAAACAGTTCCGTTAAAACTCAAAGGAGCCTCCCCAAAAATAAAGCGGAAGAAGAACGTTTCCCAAAAAAGGTCTGCATCGAGCAGCTCGGATTCAGCCATGTCGGCGGAATCTGAATACGATGATTCGCCAGAGCCCGGCGAAATCTTGCGCAAAGCCCAAGCCAAGGACAAATACTCGCTCACTAACAACACCAACAACACCAACAGTTTTGCTCTGCTTGCAGAAGCCAACACAAACCCGGGTGTCTCCCCCGCTGCTGATATCACAGGCAACACAGGCAACAAACGCGGTGAACCCAAGACCCCGCCCATCTTTATTCCGGCTGTTTCAAACATTGCCGAAATGCTAAAATTCATCACGAAATCTATCGGTAAGGACTTCTCCTACAAGGCAGGTAAAGACGGCGAGGTACGTGTGATGACAGCCAATGCTCGAGATTACAAGCTCCTCATAGCAGCCCTGGAAACCAATAATAGAGCGTTCTACTGCTATCAACTGAAGCAAGAAAGAGCCTACAGAGTGGTGATCAGGCACCTGCATCATACTACCCCCCTTGAGGACATCCGAGAGGAATTGGCAGCCCTTGGACACCCAGTTCGGCATATCATCAACGCCAAAAACAGACATACAAAGGTCCCCATGCCCATTTTCTTTGTTGATTTCGAGCCAGCCGCCAACAACAAAGAAGTCTTTTCAATTAAGCGCCTCTGCAACGCAGTCGTAGCCATAGAGCCCCCTCGCAAGGTCAGAAACGTCGTCCAATGCCACAAATGCCAGGAATTTAGGCACACACAGCACTTTTGTAACATGCCTGCCCGATGTGTCAAGTGCGCAGGCAACCACATATCTTCAATGTGCACAAAAGTCAAGGAAGCCCCAGCCAAATGCGTTCACTGCAACGGGAACCACACTGCCTCCTACAAAGGCTGCAGAGTGTATAAGGAAGTGGCCAAGAACTCACTGCGAACAGCAACAGCAAGCCAACCCACGCTAACCAATAACGCAACCACGCAGAACGCTTATACTAAGCACGTCACTAGTGGCTTATCATACGCCAACGCTGCCAAAGGCGCTTCCTTCCCTGGCAACATTCCCACAACAGGATTCAACCTCCCACCCCTTCCCCCGCTCCCGGAATCCAACACCCAATCCTCCCAGCTGGAGCAAATTATCAAGGTAATGCATGCGCAATTGGTTCAGATGACCCAAATGTTCAATTCCCTAATGGCAGCCTTATGCAAATAGGCCTCAAACTTGTCTCATGGAATGTCAACGGCCTATGCAAAAGCTGGGCAGAAATCGACCTTTATTTAAAACGCAACCGCACCGACATAATGCTCCTATGTGAAACACACCTTACCGACAGATCCTACTTCAAAATCCAGGGATTTGCCTTGCTTCAGGCGAATCATCCGAGCGGCAACGCCAGAGGTGGTGCTGCCATTCTTATAAAATCCACAATAAAATACACCGAAAACGCTCCGCTAACTCTTCCCTGGTTGCAAGCTGCATCAACAGTCATCAAAACCTCACTCGGACTCCTGACAATTGCTTCATGCTACATCCCTCCACGTCACGCAGTCGACACGCAAATGTTCCAACAATGCCTGAGCACTTTTGGCAACAGGTTTCTCATAGCAGGCGACTTCAATGCCAAGCACTCATGGTGGGGCTCAAGGCTAAATAACCCCAAGGGAATTGCCCTCAGACCTTGTGTCAACACACTCAACCTGAGGATCGCCTCAACTGGTCAACCTACATACTGGCCAACCGACCCAAACAAGGTTCCTGATGTCTTAGACATTGTTGTCACCAGAGGCATTCACCTCAGCAGAATCGCCGTGGCTGATGAACCAGACCTGCTGTCTGACCACAGCGCAATCAAAATCTGGGTAGACACCCCTGCTGAAGTCAAGACACGCAACACTCGGTTGCTTAGGGGAAACTCTAACATTGAACTCTTCCAATCCATACTAGAGGACGTAGTCAACCCATCAGTTCGCCTCAACTCTGGTGGGGACATTGATGAATCCGTCGAAAAATTTGCCCTCGACATTTGTGAAGCTGCTACCTCTTGCACACCACCTACACGAGCCACACAACCCCGTTGCAACCAAAGGGACAAGTTTGCCTGGTCAAATGAGATAACAGATGCAATCAGGAACAAGAGAAGACTTCGAAGAGTTTGGCAACTCAGTCGCAACCCAGTTGACAAAACAGCACTTAACAGAGCCACTAAACACCTGAAGACTCTATTTTCTGATCAAAGAAACGCAGCTACTGCTGAATACTTGGAGAACCTCGAGCCCAACAACCCTGAGAAAAATCTATGGAATGCGACCAGATACCTCAAAAGACCCATAAACAGGAAAGTTCCCATTCGAGGTATCAACGGAGACTGGTGCAGATCATCAGAGGAAAAGGCAGAGGAGTTTGCCACTCACGTAGCTAATGCCTTCTCCCCTTTCAACTTGTGCACGCAGGCCGAACGAGACGACACCACAGACTTCCTAGAGTCACCATGTCAAATGGCCCTCCCCATCAGCAGAGTCTCCCCGGAGGAAGTAAAAATGGAAATTGACAGGCTAAAAACAACTAAAAGCCCAGGTTACGACGGTATTGACGCGGTCACCCTGAAGCTTCTCCCGCCACGAGCAATCCAACACCTTGCGTGCCTGTTCAACGGTATATTCGATCTTAGTCACTTTCCATCCCAATGGAAATGTGCTGAGATCGTAATGATACCAAAACCAGGCAAACAGGAAAGCGACCCCGCATCATACCGTCCGATTAGTCTCCTGGCGCTTCTCTCGAAGGTAT
Source organism: Drosophila tropicalis (assembly GCF_018151085.1). Classification (NCBI taxonomy): domain Eukaryota; kingdom Metazoa; phylum Arthropoda; class Insecta; order Diptera; family Drosophilidae; genus Drosophila; species Drosophila tropicalis. The sequence continues at coordinate 71,589 of NW_027173406.1, forward strand.
TCGAAAGAATACTTTTGGCTAGAGTGCTTCCGTTGCTGGACGATATCATTCCACACCACCAGTTTGGCTTCAGGCAACACCACGGAACCCCCGAGCAATGTCACCGCATCGTCCAAAGATTACTCAATGCCTTCGAGGAGAAAAAGTATAGTTCAGCCGTCTTCCTGGACATAAAGCAGGCGTTCGACAGAGTTTGGCATGAGGGACTCTTATTCAAACTTAAGTCTTGGCTCCCAGCCCCTTTCTTTCTGCTGTTTAAATCATACTTGGCTGATAGAATCTTCTACATCAGATGTGACACTGCGGTATCCCGGATTGAGAAAGTGAAGGCAGGTGTCCCTCAGGGAAGCGTCCTAGGCCCCATCTTGTACACCATATACACGGCTGATCTCCCAGCTCTCCAGTCACACGAGCTACTGATAGCAACCTATGCAGATGACACTGCGTTTATCGGAACAGCCTCAACTCGAAGTCAAGCCACCGAAATCGTACAAAGGCAGCTGAACATTATTGAGCCTTGGCTGCTCAGATGGAACATCGCCGTAAACTCAGCAAAATCCAACCACATCACCTTTGCTACACGAACGGGTGACTGTCCTCCTGTCAGTCTGCACGGGACTCCTCTGCCCATAGTCGATAAGGTGAAATACCTCGGCCTCACCCTTGACAGAAGACTCAACTGGAAGGCTCACATCAGGGCAAAGACAACTCAGCTCAATTTGAAGGCAAGAAGGATGAACTGGCTCTTTGGTCACAGATCGCAGCTCAGCATATCAAACAAGGTGCTGCTGTACAACGCCATACTGAAGCCTATCTGGACATACGGCATCCAGTTATGGGGCACGGCAAGTCACTCCAACGTTGAAATCCTGCAAAGGTTTCAAAACAAGCTTCTGCGCAAACTGGTGCGTGCCCCGTTCTACGTCAGGAACTCAGTTCTTCATAGGGATTTGAATATCCCATCAGTCCACAGGGAGATTCCCAGATATGGGGTCCGCCAAAAAAAAAAAAAAAAAAAAAAAAAAAAAAAAAAATTATATCATATAAACTTCATTATAATATATAAATAAATTGACATTGCCGATTATAAATGCATAAGACATATGTATTTGAGAACTGTACCGATATTACATATGACTGACCATGCTCGACATCACACCACCTAAGTAGGTTTTGTGCCACGCTTTCTCGAAATCGCCCATTTATGTTTGAAGGTACCACTCAACAATAATTTTTCATATGTATTTTTATAAATACCATTAAACTTCATTATAATATATAAATAAATAAATGACATTGCCGATTATAAATGCATAAGACATATGTATTTGAGAACTGTACCGATATTACATATGACTGACCATGCTCGACATCACACCACCTAAGTAGGTTTTGTGCCACGCTTTCTCGAAATCGCCCATTTATGTTTGAAGGTACCACTCAACAATAATTTTTCATATGTATTTTTATAAATACCATTAAACTTCAATATAATATATAAATAAATTGACATTGCCGATTATATAATGCATACATACATATGTATTTGAGAACTGTACCGATATTACATATGACTGACCATGCTCGACATCACACCACCTAAGTAGGTTTTGTGCCACGCTTTCTCGAAATCGCCCATTTATGTGTGAAGGTACCGCTCAATAATAAATTAACATTTTTTTTTTATAAATATGTTTTTATACGATATGCATATCCCAAATGATATGGATGATCCCATATGATAAATGAGCAAAATTTATATTTTTAATATTGAGTAAAATTTTTTTTCATATAAATGGGATAATAAATAAGCCCCATAGGTTATGATATTTTTTCATATGATATGAGATATTTATACGATATGCATATCCCATATGATATGGATGATCCCATATGATAAATGGGCAAAATAAATATTTTCAATACTGAGTAAAATTTTTTTCATATAAATGGGATAATAAATAAATCCCATACGTTATGATATTTTTTCATATGATATGAGATGTTCATACGATATGCATATCCCATATGATATGGATGTTCCCATATGATAAATGGGCAAAATTTATATTTTTAATATTAAGTAAAATTTTTTTTCATATAAATGGGATAATAAATAAATCCCATACGTTATGATATTTTTTCATATGATATGAGATATTTATACAAAATGCATATCCCATATGATATGGAAGTTCCCATATGATATTGAAATTTTTTTCATATAAATGAGATAATAAATAAATCCCATACGTTATGATATTTTTTTCATATGATATGAGATATTTATACAAAATGCATATCCCATATGATATGGATGTTCCCATATGATATTGAAATTTTTTTCATATAAATGGGATAATAAATAAATCCCATACGTTATGATATTTTTTCATATGATATGAGATGTTCATACGATATGCATTTCCCATATGATATGGATGTTCCCATATGATAAGTGGGCATAATTTATATTTTTAATATTGAGTAAAATTTTTTTCATATAAATGGTATAATAAATAAATCCCATACGTTATGATATTTTTTCATATGATATGAGATATTTATACAAAATGCATATCCCATATGATATTGAATTTTTTTCATATAAATGGGATAATAAATAAATCCCATACGTTATGATATTTTTTCATATGATATGAGATATTTATACAAAATGCATATCCCATATGATATGGATGTTCCCATATGATATTGAAATTTTTTTCATATAAATGGGATAATAAATAAGCCCCATACGTTATGATATTTTTTCATATGATATGAGATATTTATACGATATGCATATCCCATATGATATGGATGTTCCCATATGATAAATGGGCAAAATAAATATTTTCAATATTGAGTAAAATTTTTTTCATATAAATGGGATAATAAATAAATCCCATACGTTATGATATTTTTTCATATGATATGAGATGTTCATACGATATGCATATCCCATATGATATGGATGTTCCCATATGATAAATGGGCAAAATTTATATTTTTAATATTAAGTAAAATTTTTTTTCATATAAATGGGATAATAAATAAATCCCATACGTTATGATATTTTTTCATATGATATGAGATATTTATACAAAATGCATATCCCATATGATATGGATGTTCCCATATGATATTGAAATTTTTTTCATATAAATGGGATAATAAATAAATCCCATACGTTATGATATTTTTTCATATGATATGAGATGTTTATACGAAATGCATTTCCCATATGATATGGATGTTCCCATATGATAGTTGGCATAATTTATTTTTTCATATTGAGTAAAATTTTTTTTTATATAAATGGTATAATAAATAAATCCCATACGTTATGATATTTTTTCATATGATATGAGATATTTATACAAAATGCATATCCCATATGATATTGAAATTTTTTTCATATAAATGAGATAATAAATAAATCCCATACGTTATGATATTTTTTCATATGATATGAGATATTTATACAAAATGCATATCCCATATGATATGGATGTTCCCATATGATATTGAAATTTTTTTCATATAAATGGGATAATAAATAAATCCCATACGTTATGATATTTTTTCATATGATATGAGATGTTCATACGATATGCATTTCCCATATGATATGGATGTTCCCATATGATAAGTGGGCATAATTTATATTTTTAATATTGAGTAAAATTTTTTTCATATAAATGGTATAATAAATAAATCCCATACGTTATGATATTTTTTCATATGATATGAGATATTTATACAAAATGCATATCCCATATGATATTGAAATTTTTTTCATATAAATGGGATAATAAATAAATCCCATACGTTATGATATTTTTTCATATGATATGAGATGTTTATACGAAATGCATATCCCATATGATATGGATGTTCCCATATGATAAGTGGGCATAATTTATATTTTTAATATTGAGTAAAATTTTTTTTCATATAAATGGGATAATAAATAAATCCCATACGTTATGATATTTTTTCATATGATATGAGATATTTATACAAAATGCATATCCCATATGATATGGATGTTCCCTTCCCATATGATAAATGGGCAAAATTAAAATTTTTAATAAGGAGATAAAATTTTTTTTCATATAAATGGGATAATAAATAAATCCCATACGTTATGATATTTTTTCATATGATATGAGATATTTATACAAAATGCATATCCCATATGATATGGATGTTCCCATATGAGTATATTGAAATTTTTTTCATATAAATGGGATAATAAATAAATCCCATACGTTATGATATTTTTTCATATGATATGAGATGTTCATACGATATGCATATCCCATATGATATGGATGTTCCCATATGATAAATGGGCAAAATTTATATTTTTAATATTGAGTAAAATTTTTTTTCATATAAATGGGATAATAAATAAATCCCATACGTTATGATATTTTTTCATATGATATGAGATATTTATACAAAATGCATATCCCATATGATATGGATGTTCCCATATGATATTGAAATTTTTTTCATATAAATGGGATAATAAATAAATCCCATACGTTATGATATTTTTTCATATGATATGAGATATTTATACAAAATGCATATCCCATATGATATGGATGTTCCCATATGATATTGAAATTTTTTTCATATAAATGGGATAATAAATAAATCCCATACGTTATGATATTTTTTCATATGATATGAGATGTTCATACGATATGCATTTCCCATATGATATGGATGTTCCCATATGATAAGTGGGCAAAATTTATATTTTTAATATTGAGTAAAATTTTTTTTCATATAAATGGTATAATAAATAAATCCCATACGTTATGATATTTTTTCATATGATATGAGATATTTATACAAAATGCATATCCCATATGATATTGAAATTTTTTTCATATAAATGGGATAATAAATAAATCCCATACGTTATGATATTTTTTCATATGATATGAGATATTTATACAAAATGCATATCCCATATGATATTGAAATTTTTTTCATATAAATGGGATAATAAATAAATCCCATACGTTATGATATTTTTTCATATGATATGAGATATTTATACAAAATGCATATCCCATATGATATGGATGTTCCCATATGATAAATTGGCAAAAATTTTTTTTTTCATATAAATGGGATAATAAATAAATCCCATACGTTATGATATTTTTTCATATGATATGAGATATTTATACAAAATGCATATCCCATATGATATGGATGTTCCCATATGATATTGAAATTTTTTTCATATAAATGGGATAATAAATAAATCCCATACGTTATGATATTTTTTCATATGATATGAGATATTTATACAAAATGCATATCCCATATGATATGGATGTTCCCTATGATAAGTGGTATTTTTTTTTATATTGAGTAAAATTTTTTTCATATAAATGGGATAATAAATAAATCCCATACGTTATGATATTTTTTCATATGATATGAGATATTTATACAAAATGCATATCCCATATGATATGGATGTTCCCATATGATAAATGGGCAAAATTAATATTTTTAATAGTGAGTACAATTTTTTTTCATATAAATGGGATAATAAATAAATCCCATACGTTATGATATTTTTTCATATGATATGAGATATTCATACAATATGCATATCCCATATATGGATGTTCCCACTTTTTTTCAATATAATGAGGAGATAATAAATACGGAAGAATTTGTAATCCATATTTTATTGCATCACTAAAAAGATTACGATTCATTTGGCTACATTATGACGATCACAGTTGAAACCGCCATTTTCGTTCTTTTAAGTTATATACTTATAATAATTTTATTTTCCCTTTGTAATAGGGACAGTAGGAATCTCTTAAAATACATATGTTGCGTCACTAAAATGATGACGATTCATTTGGGTACATTATGACGATCACAGTTGAAACCGCCATTTTCGTTCTTTTAAGTTATATACTTATAATAATTTTATTTTCCTTTTTAATAGGGACAGTAGGAATCTCTTAAAATACATATGTTGCGTCACTAAAATGATGACGATTCATTTGGGTACATTATGACGATCACAGTTGGAACCGCCGTTTTCGTTCTTTTAAGTTATATACTTATAATAATTTTATTTTCCCTTTTTAATAGGGACAGTAGGAATCTCTTAAAATACATATGTTGCGTCACTAAAATGATGACGATTCATTTGGGTACATTATGACGATCACAGTTGGAACCGCCGTTTTCGTTCTTTTAAGTTATATACTTATAATAATTTTATTTTCCCTTTTTAATAGGGACAGTAGGAATCTCTTAAAATACATATGTTGCGTCACTAAAATGATGACGATTCATTTGGGTACATTATGACGATCACAGTTGGAACCGCCTTTTCGTTCTTTTAAGTTATATACTTATAATAATTTTATTTTCCCTTTTTAATAGGGACAGTAGGAATCTCTTAAAATACATATGTTGCGTCACTAAAATGATGACGATTCATTTGGGTACATTATGACGATCACAGTTGGAACCGCCGTTTTCGTTCTTTTAAGTTATATACTTATAATAATTTTATTTTCCCTTTTTAATAGGGACAGTAGGAATCTCTTAAAATACATATGTTGCGTCACTAAAATGATGACGATTCATTTGGGTACATTATGACGATCACAGTTGGAACCGCCGTTTTCGTTCTTTTAAGTTATATACTTATAATAATTTTATTTTCCCTTTGTAATAGGGACAGTAGGAATCTCTTAAAATACATATGTTGCGTCACTAAAATGATGACGATTCATTTGGGTACATTATGACGATCACAGTTGGAACCGCCGTTTTCGTTCTTTTAAGTTATATACTTATAATAATTTTATTTTCCCTTTGTAATAGGGACAGTAGGAATCTCTTAAAATACATATGTTGCGTCACTAAAATGATGACGATTCATTTGGGTACATTATGACGATCACAGTTGGAACCGCCGTTTTCGTTCTTTTAAGTTATATACTTATAATAATTTTATTTTCCCTTTTTAATAGGGACAGTAGGAATCTCTTAAAATACATATGTTGCGTCACTAAAATGATGACGATTCATTTGGGTACATTATGACGATCACAGTTGGAACCGCCGTTTTCGTTCTTTTAAGTTATATACTTATAATAATTTTATTTTCCCTTTTTAATAGGGACAGTAGGAATCTCTTAAAATACATATGTTGCGTCACTAAAATGATGACGATTCATTTGGGTACATTATGACGATCACAGTTGGAACCGCCGTTTTCGTTCTTTTAAGTTATATACTTATAATAATTTTATTTTCCCTTTTTAATAGGGACAGTAGGAATCTCTTAAAATACATATGTTGCGTCACTAAAATGATGACGATTCATTTGGGTACATTATGACGATCACAGTTGGAACCGCCGTTTTCGTTCTTTTAAGTTATATACTTATAATAAATAATAATACTTATTATATGAAATACTCTCCATATAATAAAAATACATCGGCAATTTAAAAATCGAATCATCAAGCAAAGGATAAGCTTCAGTGGATCGCAGTATGGCAGCTGCTCAACCACTTACAACACCTTGCCTGTTACAAAAGTCGTTTACAATTGATTCTAGGCTTTGTCATTGTATTAAATAATGTTTTAATAAGTAACTAGCGCGGCATCAGGTGATCGAAGATCCTCCCAATTTACTATGTTACAAATAACATTGGCATCACATCCATTGTCGTTTATAAAATAAACTTTTAATGGTTTAGAAGCCATACAATGCAAATTGCCCCTTATTTATCATTGCAGTCCAGCACGGATACGACCTTAGAGGCGTTCAGGCATAATCCAACGGACGTAGCGTCATACCACTGTTCGCTCGAACAAGTATTGTGCCATTGGTCCGTACCTGCGGTTCCTCTCGTACTACGCAGGAATGCTGTCGCAACAACGTTTTGTCATTAGTAGGGTAAAACTAACCTGTCTCACGACGGTCTAAACCCAGCTCACGTTCCCTTGCATGGGTGAACAATCCAACGCTTGGTGAATTTTGCTTCACAATGATAGGAAGAGCCGACATCGAAGGATCAAAAAGCGACGTCGCTATGAACGCTTGGCCGCCACAAGCCAGTTATCCCTATGGTAACTTTTCTGACACCTCTTGTTAAAAACTCTTTAAACCAAAAGGATCGATAGGCCGAGCTTTTGCTGTCCCTGTGTGTACTGAACACCGAGATCAAGTCAGCATTTGCCCTTTTGCTCTATGTGTGGTTTCTGTCCGCACTGAGCTGGCCTTGGGACACCTCCGTTATTATTTGAGAGATGTACCGCCCCAGTCAAACTCCCTACCTGGCAATGTCCTTGAATTGGATCATACCTGAGTAATTGGAGTTATACCAAAAATTTCAAATTGAAAATACATAAATGCAATCTCTCATTAAAGAATTTGTTTGCGATTATATAACAAACTCGTGATACTTTGATCAAGAAGCTTGCATCAAAACCCAATACCATAAGATATAATAAATATATCCGTATAATGGCTAGGAAATGATACACGTTCCATTTAATCAAGTAAGTAAGGAAACAATAAGAGTAGTGGTATTTCATTGGCGATATCAAACACAAGGAATAATATCTCCCACTTATTCTACACCTCTTATGTCTCCTTACACTGCCAGATTAGAGTCAAGCTCAAAAGGGTCTTCTTTCCCCGCTAATTATTCCAAGCCCGTTCCCTTGGCTGTGGTTTCGCTAGATAGTAGATAGGGACAGTAGGAATCTCGTTAATCCATTCATGCGCGTCACTAATTAGATGACGAGGCATTTGGCTACCTTAAGAGAGTCATAGTTACTCCCGCCGTTGACCCGCGCTTACTTGAATTTCTTCACTTTGACATTCAGAGCACTGGGCAGAAATCACATTGTGTCAACACCCGCTAGGGCCATCACAATGCTTTGTTTTAATTAGACAGTCGGATTCCCCAAGTCCGTGCCAGTTCTGAATTGATTGTTAATTGATAATCGTTATAATTTAAAAGAACTAATTAAAATTAATTAGTATTCTTAAAAATTTTAGCAAGAAAGTTCCACAATTGGCTACGTAACTAACTATCCGGGGAACAAATAACTATCATAAATGATAGAAACTCTATTTACCCAGAACGAGCACATAAACCATGTTATTGTTTCCCAATCAAGCCCGACTATCTCAATCTTCAGAGCCAATCCTTATCCCGAAGTTACGGATCTAATTTGCCGACTTCCCTTACCTACATTATTCTATCGACTAGAGACTCTTCACCTTGGAGACCAGCTGCGGATATTGGTACGGCCTGTTGAGAAGTTTGCGTATCCCCACCATAAATTTTCAAGGTCCGAGGAGAAAATATCGACACAACAGTATATGTCATGCTCTTCTAGCCCATCTACCATATCTCTCTGCGAAAGACTTCCATGGTAGTACGGCTATAAAACAGAAAAAGAAAACTCTTCCGATACCTCTCGACGGCTTCTTTATGGTCGTTCCTGTTGCCAGGATGAGCACGAGGCCCATATTTAATAACAAACGGATACTCAACAGGTTACGGAATTGGAACCGTATTCCCTTTCGTTCAAAATTATTCAAGTGTTTTACTTTAGATTAATTTATTTGACATATTTAAAACTTGAAAATTTTCGGCTTTCGCCTTGAACTTAGGACCGACTAACTCGTGATCAACCACTGTTCACACGAAACCCTTCTCCACTTCAGTCCTCCAAGGTCTCATTCGATTATTTGCTACTACCACCAAGATCTGTACCAATGGCGGCTCCATGCAGGCTTACGCCAAACACTTCTAAGCACACCATTGTACCTTCCTACTCACTAAAGTTTCAAAATTTATATTATAAATAATATAAATCATCTACTTTAGCGGTAATGTATAGGTATACAACTTAAGCGCCATCCATTTTAAGGGCTAGTTGCTTCGGCAGGTGAGTTGTTACACACTCCTTAGCGGATTTCGACTTCCATGATCACCGTCCTGCTGTTTTAAGCAACCAACGCCTTTCATGGTTTCTGTATGAGTTGTTAATTTGGGCACCGTAACATTACGTTTGGTTCATCCCACAGCGCCAGTTCTGCTTACCAAAAGTGGCCCACTGGGCACAATATATCATAACCTTAAACTTCATATCAAGAAAGTTAAGGTTCTTACCCATTTAAAGTTTGAGAATAGGTTAAGATCGTTTCGACCCTAAGGCCTCTAATCATTCGCTTTACCAGATAAGATTATTTTATATAACATTTAAATGCACCAGCTATCCTGAGGGAAACTTCGGAAGGAACCAGCTACTAGATGGTTCGATTGGTCTTTCGCCCCTATACTCAATTCTGACAATCGATTTGCACGTCAGAACTGTTTCGGTCTTCCATCAGGGTTTCCCCTGACTTCAACCTGATCAAGTATAGTTCACCATCTTTCGGGTCACAGCATATATGCTCAAGGTACGTTCCAGTTAGAGGTATAAATAATATAAATATCATTATACATAACTATATAGAACGCCCCGGGATTGTGTTAATTAACTATAAATAGTTAAAAAACTAATCCCATTATTAGTCAAGTTAATTATGCTATTAGGTTTATATCCCAATAACTTGCACATATGTTAGACTCCTTGGTCCGTGTTTCAAGACGGGTCCCGAAGGTATCCTGAATCTTTCGCATTGTTAATCATACAAGTGCATATAATAAACACAGAAAATCAATGATAATCATGCTATTATATAATTCCGAAAAATTAACGCACTGTATTCATATAAATCTATCAACACTTTATCAAATTAATGACATTTATTCTATGTTAAAATGCAAGCAAAATAATTTAAATAAACTATAAGTCATATTTTATGATAAATTTGGTTCATGTTAATAGATTACAATGTCCTTATATGGAAAAAATGCACACTATTATTATAATATTATTGAAATATTACAACTCTAATGATGAATTTTCCATAATGGATATTCAGGTTCATCGGGCTTAACCTCTAAGCAGTTTCACGTACTATTTAACTCTCTATTCAGAGTTCTTTTCAACTTTCCCTCACGGTACTTGTTTACTATCGGTCTCATGGTTATATTTAGTTTTAGATGGAGTTTACCACCCACTTAGTGCTGCACTATCAAGCAACACGACTCTTTGGAAACACCATCTAGTAATCATTAACGTTATACGGGCCTGGCACCCTCTATGGGTAAATGGCCTCATTTAAGAAGGACTTAAATCGTTAATTTCTCATACTAGAATATTGATGCTCCATACACTGCATCTCACATTTGCCATAAAGACAAAGTGACTTAGTGCTGAACTATTTTCTTTTCGCTCGCCGCTACTAAGAAAATCCTTGTTAGTTTCTTTTCCTCCCCTAATTAATATGCTTAAATTCAGGGGGTAGTCCCATATGAGTTGAGGTTGTATATACACACAAATATATTATTAAATATATTAAAACCATTGTAAATTTCTAATTTAAGTGAAGAATAATATTATGACAATTGTTTTTCATTTCATATCATTAATAAGAGGCAATTCTAGATTAAAATTTTATATTTTTTATGCTAAACATTCCTCAGTATCATTTGATTTGAAAAAGAAAATTATACATCTTCATTTTTCTCATACATATGAGAGCCAATGTGTTTCAATTATTATTAATATTATGAATATACATATATATATATATCCAATAATATACCATATGCTTTAATATTTCGTAAAATACTAAAACAACTTATTTAGCATAGTCTTACAACCCTCAACCATATGTAGTCCAAGCAGCACTCTAAAATTAATTAAAGTACCATAACAGCATGGACTGCGATATGCGTTCAAAATGTCGATGTTCATGTGTCCTGCAGTTCACACGATGACGCACAGTTTGCTGCGTTCTTCATCGACCCATGAGCCGAGTGATCCACCGCTTAGAGTGATTAATAAATTGTTTGTTTATTTCATTACGTCAATAATATTTTTATTGAAAGAAATTAAAAATACACCATTTTACTGGCATATATCAATTCCTTCAATAAAATCTTAACCCAAACGAATGCTGCGAAATGTCTTAGTTAACATAAATGATTGAATACTGGACTTGATAATTTATAAAAGATGATAAATTTTGTAAGCGATCAAATTATGTAAAACGTTAACCTTAAATGCAGGTACAACATTGTACATTTGGGATGTTGCTTTAACCATTGAATGCCCAAACCAATAATGGCCAATACAATACGCAACGCCTGTATATTATGGTACATATACACGCAAATAAATAAGATATACAAAAATCATTTTCAATCTCCGATCGGAATACATAATTTTTATTTATGGCTGGCAAAACACCATAATTTAAAGAGTTTTAGCATATTTTGCTACCGTCCGTCAATTGTTGTTTAATTTTATACTCTTTTTTTTTATCCTTGGGTAAATAGGATAGAATTTAGTTCTTATGCTCTCATCTTAAATTTCATTTTCATCTTATATATCTTATAATAATTTGGAATTTATTTATTTTAATAACGGTTGGAAAATACAATAATGATCCTTCCGCAGGTTCACCTACGGAAACCTTGTTACGACTTTTACTTCCTCTAAATAATCAAGTTCGGTCAACTTTTGCGAAACAACCGTAACACGCAAGGCGTCACAGTGATCACGTCCGGAGACCTCACTAAATAATTCAATCGGTAGTAGCGACGGGCGGTGTGCACAAAGGGCAGGGACGTAATCAATGCGAGTTAATGACTCACACTTACTAGGAATTCCAAGTTCATGTGAACAGTTTCAGTTCACAATCCCAAGCATGAAAGTGGTTCAGCGGTTTACCCGGACCTCTCGGTCTAGGAAATACACGTTGATACTTTCATTGTAGCGCGCGTGCAGCCCAGGACATCTAAGGGCATCACAGACCTGTTATTGCTCAATCTCATTATTGCTAGACGCAATTTGTCCATTTAAGAAGCTAGTGTCCTTATAATGGGACAAACCAACAGGTACGGCTCCACTTATATAAACACATTCAAACACAATAAACATTTTACTGCTACCATGAATGAAGGCAATATAAGCTTCAACACCATAATCCTGAAGATATCTATTTAATATATTTGAGTCTCGTTCGTTATCGGAATTAACCAGACAAATCACTCCACGAACTAAGAACGGCCATGCACCACCACCCATAGATTCGAGAAAGAGCTATCAATCTGTCTTACACACTTATGTTCGGACCTGGTAAGTTTTCCCGTGTTGAGTCAAATTAAGCCGCAGGCTCCACTCCTGGTGGTGCCCTTCCGTCAATTCCTTTAAGTTTCAGCTTTGCAACCATACTTCCCCCGGAGCCCAAAAGCTTTGGTTTCCCGGGAAGCGACTGAGAGAGCCATAAAAGTAGCTACACCCAATTGCTAGCTGGCATCGTTTATGGTTAGAACTAGGGCGGTATCTGATCGCCTTCGAACCTCTAACTTTCGTTCTTGATTAATGAAAACATCTTTGGCAAATGCTTTCGCTTAAGTTAGTCTTACGACGGTCCAAGAATTTCACCTCTCGCGTCGTAATACTAATGCCCCCAAACTGCTTCTATTAATCATTACCTCTTGATCTGAAAACCAATGAAAGCAGAACAGAGGTCTTATTTCATTATCCCATGCACAGAATATTCAGGCATTTGAAGCCTGCTTTAAGCACTCTAATTTGTTCAAAGTAATTGTACCGGCCCACAAAAACACTCGATGAAGAGCACTAATGTAGGTTTTTAAATAGGAGGAATATATAAAAAAGTACAAGTACTTAATTACATATAAGAACTCCACCGATAATACGCTTACATACATAAAGGTATAGTACTAACTACAAATGTATGTTGTACTACCCGTATGAAGCACAAGTTCAACTACGAACGTTTTAACCGCAACAACTTTAATATACGCTATTGGAGCTGGAATTACCGCGGCTGCTGGCACCAGACTTGCCCTCCAATTGGTCCTTGTTAAAGGATTTAAAGTGTACTCATTCCAATTACAGGGCCTCGGATATGAGTCCTGTATTGTTATTTTTCGTCACTACCTCCCCGAGCTGGGAGTGGGTAATTTACGCGCCTGCTGCCTTCCTTAGATGTGGTAGCCGTTTCTCAGGCTCCCTCTCCGGAACCGAACCCTGATTCCCCGTTACCCGTTGCAACCATGGTAGTCCTAGATACTACCATCAAAAGTTGATAGGGCAGACATTTGAAAGATCTGTCGTCGGTACAAGACCATACGATCTGCATGTTATCTAGAGTTCAACCAATATAACGATCAATTGATCGCTTGGTTTTAGTCTAATAAAAGCACACGTCCCAAAAGGTCCGTGTTTTAATTGCATGTATTAGCTCTAGAATTACCACAGTTATCCAAGTAACTGTTAACGATCTAAGGAACCATAACTGATATAATGAGCCTTTTGCGGTTTCACTTTTAATTCGTGTGTACTTAGACATGCATGGCTTAATCTTTGAGACAAGCATATAACTACTGGCAGGATCAACCAGAATAATGTTATTATTTAATGTGTTGTTAAAAACATGAATATATGAATTTAGACAAACGCATATTTTAAAATATTTAAAGATACTTGACAATATTATATATTTTTCAATAAAATAAAATATATTATTTGTGGTAACATTTTACGAATACGGCCAAAATTTAATAGCGTTCATTTTCGTTTTTCATTAATTGTATAAATTTTCAATAATAATGATCAAAAATATCTTTATTTTTACACTTACAAAATATATAATCACATTTGCTTTAATTTTGTTTATTTTCAAATAAAATAAACATTTGTATTTTGATATTAAATTTAAAATTTAAATAGAAATTGATATTTAATGTGTGATTTTATATATTAAGTAAAACCATCACTCAAATTTAATGTGACGAATGTTTTTTAATTATAAGGAAAAGTTAATTCAATAAAAATGACTTGATTTTAATAAAAAAAAAATAATAATTTTGCTCTATATAAAAGATCAATTAGTTAATTTGCGAACATAACAAGATTTATGACGCAATTCTCATATTTACCTTTTTATATAAAAAGGTTAAAGATTATGAACAATTAAACTAAGAACTAATTTAATGCTCATAATCTTTATTTTGTATTAACGATAAATCCAAATATAACCAGTGAATAAACTTCAGCAGAGAGAACGCTCCTAAGACCGTTTCATCATACACCTTGGAATACCTTGGTAGGCTTTTTCATTATCTTTTTATTTGATATATTAAATTTGAAGTAGAGCATAACCTTCAATTAGTCTGAACAACCACTGTTCATCATGAGTAGGTTTTGTGACACGCTTTCTCGAAATCGCCCATTTATGTTTGAAGGTACCACTCAACAATAATTTTTCATATGTATTTTTATAAATACCATTAAACTTCATTATAATATATAAATAAATTGACATTGCCGATTATAAATGCATAAGACATATGTATTTGAGAACTGTACCGATATTACATATGACTGACCATGCTCGACATCACACCACCTAAGTAGGTTTTGTGCCACGCTTTCTCGAAATCGCCCATTTATGTTTGAAGGTACCACTCAACAATAATTTTTCATATGTATTTTTATAAATACCATTAAACTTCATTATAATATATAAATAAATTGACATTGCCGATTATAAATGCATAAGACATATGTATTTGAGAACTGTACCGATATTACATATGACTGACCATGCTCGACATCACACCACCTAAGTAGGTTTTGTGCCACGCTTTCTCGAAATCGCCCATTTATGTTTGAAGGTACCACTCAACAATAATTTTTCATATGTATTTTTATAAATACCATTAAACTTCATTATAATATATAAATAAATTGACATTGCCGATTATAAATGCATAAGACATATGTATTTGAGAACTGTACCGATATTACATATGACTGACCATGCTCGACATCACACCACCTAAGTAGGTTTTGTGCCACGCTTTCTCGAAATCGCCCATTTATGTTTGAAGGTACCACTCAACAATAATTTTTCATATGTATTTTTATAAATACCATTAAACTTCATTATAATATATAAATAAATTGACATTGCCGATTATAAATGCATAAGACATATGTATTTGAGAACTGTACCGATATTACATATGACTGACCATGCTCGACATCACACCACCTAAGTAGGTTTTGTGCCACGCTTTCTCGAAATCGCCCATTTATGTTTGAAGGTACCACTCAACAATAATTTTTCATATGTATTTTTATAAATACCATTAAACTTCATTATAATATATAAATAAATTGACATTGCCGATTATAAATGCATAAGACATATGTATTTGAGAACTGTACCGATATTACATATGACTGACCATGCTCGACATCACACCACCTAAGTAGGTTTTGTGCCACGCTTTCCCCAAATCCCCCTTTTTTTTTTAAAGGAACCCCCCCAAAAAAATTTTTAAAATAAATTTTTTAAAAAAAAAAAAAAATTTAAAAATATAATATATAAATAAACTGACATTGCCGATTATAAATGCATAAGACATATGTATTTGAGAACTGTACCGATATTACATATGACTGACCATGCTCGACATCACACCACCTAAGTAGGTTTTGTGCCACGCTTTCTCGAAATCGCCCATTTATGTTTGAAGGTACCACTCAACAATAATTTTTCATATGTATTTTTATAAATACCATTAAACTTCATTATAATATATAAATAAATTGACATTGCCGATTATAAATGCATAAGACATATGTATTTGAGAACTGTACCGATATTACATATGACTGACCATGCTCGACATCACACCACCTAAGTAGGTTTTGTGCCACGCATTCTCGAAATCGCCCATTTATGTGTGAAGGTACCGCTCAATAATAAATTAACATTTTTTTTTATAAATATGTTTTTATACGATATGCATATCCCATATGATATGGATGATCCCATATGATAAATGGGCAAAATTTATATTTTTAATATTGAGTAAAATTTTTTTTCATATAAATGGGATAATAAATAAGCCCCATACGTTATGATATTTTTTCATATGATATGAGATATTTATACGATATGCATATCCCATATGATATGGATGTTCCCATATGATAAATGGGCAAAATAAATATTTTCAATACTGAGTAAAATTTTTTTTCATATAAATGGGATAATAAATAAATCCCATACGTTATGATATTTTTTCATATGATATGAGATGTTCATACGATATGCATATCCCATATGATATGGATGTTCCCATATGATAAATGGGCAAAATTTATATTTTTAATATTAAGTAAAATTTTTTTTCATATAAATGGGATAATAAATAAATCCCATACGTTATGATATTTTTTCATATGATATGAGATATTTATACAAAATGCATATCCCATATGATATGGAAGTTCCCATATGATATTGAAATTTTTTTCATATAAATGAGATAATAAATAAATCCCATACGTTATGATATTTTTTCATATGATATGAGATATTTATACAAAATGCATATCCCATATGATATGGATGTTCCCATATGATATTGAAATTTTTTTCAAATAAATGGGATAATAAATAAATCCCATACGTTATGATATTTTTTCATATGATATGAGATGTTCATACGATATGCATTTCCCATATGATATGGATGTTCCCATATGATAAGTGGGCATAATTTATATTTTTAATATTGAGTAAAATTTTTTTTCATATAAATGGTATAATAAATAAATCCCATACGTTATGATATTTTTTCATATGATATGAGATATTTATACAAAATGCATATCCCATATGATATTGAAATTTTTTTCATATAAATGGGATAATAAATAAATCCCATACGTTATGATATTTTTTCATATGATATGAGATATTTATACAAAATGCATATCCCATATGATATGGATGTTCCCATATGATATTGAAATTTTTTTCATATAAATGGGATAATAAATAAGCCCCATACGTTATGATATTTTTTCATATGATATGAGATATTTATACGATATGCATATCCCATATGATATGGATGTTCCCATATGATAAATGGGCAAAATAAATATTTTCAATATTGAGTAAAATTTTTTTTCATATAAATGGGATAATAAATAAATCCCATACGTTATGATATTTTTTCATATGATATGAGATGTTCATACGATATGCATATCCCATATGATATGGATGTTCCCATATGATAAATGGGCAAAATTTATATTTTTAATATTAAGTAAAATTTTTTTTCATATAAATGGGATAATAAATAAATCCCATACGTTATGATATTTTTTCATATGATATGAGATATTTATACAAAATGCATATCCCATATGATATGGAAGTTCCCATATGATATTGAAATTTTTTTCATATAAATGAGATAATAAATAAAACCCATACGTTATGATATTTTTTCATATGATATGAGATATTTATACAAAATGCATATCCCATATGATATGGATGTTCCCATATGATATTGAAATTTTTTTCATATAAATGGGATAATAAATAAATCCCATACGTTATGATATTTTTTCATATGATATGAGATGTTCATACGATATGCATTTCCCATATGATATGGATGTTCCCATATGATAAGTGGGCAAAATTTATATTTTTAATATTGAGTAAAATTTTTTTTCATATAAATGGTATAATAAATAAATCCCATACGTTATGATATTTTTTCATATGATATGAGATATTTATACAAAATGCATATCCCATATGATATTGAAATTTTTTCATATAAATGGGATAATAAATAATCCCTCGTTATGATATTTTTTCATAAAATAAGAGATATTTTTAAAAAAAAAATTTCCCCATATGATATTGAAATTTTTTTTCATATAAATGGGATAATAAATAAATCCCATACGTTATGATATTTTTTTCATATGATATGAGATATTTATACAAAATGCATATCCCATATGATATTGAAATTTTTTTCATATAAATGGGATAATAAATAAATCCCATACGTTATGATATTTTTTTCATATGATATGAGATATTTATACAAAATGCATATCCCATATGATATGGATAGTTCCCATATGATATGGAAATGTTCCCATATGATAGATATAATAGAATATTTTTTTTCATATAAATGGTATAATAAATAAATCCCATACGTTATGATATTTTTTCATATGATATGAGATATTTATACAAAATGCATATCCCATATGATATTGAAATTTTTTTCATATAAATGGGATAATAAATAAATCCCATACGTTATGATATTTTTTTCATATGATATGAGATATTTATACAAAATGCATATCCCATATGATATGGATGTTCCCATATGATAAATGGGCAAAATTAATATTTTTAATAGTGAGTACAATTTTTTTTCATATAAATGGGATAATAAATAAATCCCATACGTTATGATATTTTTTCATATGATATGAGATATTCATACAATATGCATATCCCATATATGGATGTTCCCACTTTTTTTCAATATAATGAGGAGATAATAAATACGGAAGAATTTGTAATCCACATTTTATTGCATCACTAAAAAGATTACGATTCATTTGGCTACATTATGACGATCACAGTTGAAACCGCCATTTTCGTTCTTTTAAGTTATATACTTATAATAATTTTATTTTCCCTTTGTAATAGGGACAGTAGGAATCTCTTAAAATACATATGTTGCGTCACTAAAATGATGACGATTCATTTGGGTACATTATGACGATCACAGTTGAAACCGCCATTTTCGTTCTTTTAAGTTATATACTTATAATAATTTTATTTTCCCTTTTTAATAGGGACAGTAGGAATCTCTTAAAATACATATGTTGCGTCACTAAAATGATGACGATTCATTTGGGTACATTATGACGATCACAGTTGAAACCGCCATTTTCGTTCTTTTAAGTTATATACTTATAATAATTATATTTTCCCTTTGTAATAGGGACAGTAGGAATCTCTTAAAATACATATGTTGCGTCACTAAAATGATGACGATTCATTTGGGTACATTATGACGATCACAGTTGGAACCGCCGATTTCGTTCTTTTAAGTTATATACTTATAATAATTTTATTTTCCCTTTTTAATAGGGACAGTAGGAATCTCTTAAAATACATATGTTGCGTCACTAAAATGATGACGATTCATTTGGGTACATTATGACGATCACAGTTGGAACCGCCGTTTTCGTTCTTTTAAGTTATATACTTATAATAATTTTATTTTCCCTTTTTAATAGGGACAGTAGGAATCTCTTAAAATACATATGTTGCGTCACTAAAATGATGACGATTCATTTGGGTACATTATGACGATCACAGTTGGAACCGCCGTTTTCGTTCTTTTAAGTTATATACTTATAATAATTTTATTTTCCCTTTTTAATAGGGACAGTAGGAATCTCTTAAAATACATATGTTGCGTCACTAAAATGATGACGATTCATTTGGGTACATTATGACGATCACAGTTGGAACCGCCGTTTTCGTTCTTTTAAGTTATATACTTATAATAAATAATAATACTTATTATATGAAATACTCTCCATATAATAAAAATACATCGGCAATTTAAAAATCGAATCATCAAGCAAAGGATAAGCTTCAGTGGATCGCAGTATGGCAGCTGCTCAACCACTTACAACACCTTGCCTGTTACAAAAGTCGTTTACAATTGATTCTAGGCTTTGTCATTGTATTAAATAATGTTTTAATAAGTAACTAGCGCGGCATCAGGTGATCGAAGATCCTCCCAATTTACTATGTTACAAATAACATTGGCATCACATCCATTGTCGTTTATAAAATAAACTTTTAATGGTTTAGAAGCCATACAATGCAAATTGCCCCTTATTTATCATTGCAGTCCAGCACGGATACGACCTTAGAGGCGTTCAGGCATAATCCAACGGACGTAGCGTCATACCACTGTTCGCTCGAACAAGTATTGTGCCATTGGTCCGTACCTGCGGTTCCTCTCGTACTACGCAGGAATGCTGTCGCAACAACGTTTTGTCATTAGTAGGGTAAAACTAACCTGTCTCACGACGGTCTAAACCCAGCTCACGTTCCCTTGCATGGGTGAACAATCCAACGCTTGGTGAATTTTGCTTCACAATGATAGGAAGAGCCGACATCGAAGGATCAAAAAGCGACGTCGCTATGAACGCTTGGCCGCCACAAGCCAGTTATCCCTATGGTAACTTTTCTGACACCTCTTGTTAAAAACTCTTTAAACCAAAAGGATCGATAGGCCGAGCTTTTGCTGTCCCTGTGTGTACTGAACACCGAGATCAAGTCAGCATTTGCCCTTTTGCTCTATGTGTGGTTTCTGTCCGCACTGAGCTGGCCTTGGGACACCTCCGTTATTATTTGAGAGATGTACCGCCCCAGTCAAACTCCCTACCTGGCAATGTCCTTGAATTGGATCATACCTGAGTAATTGGAGTTATACCAAAAATTTCAAATTGAAAATACATAAATGCAATCTCTCATTAAAGAATTTGTTTGCGATTATATAACAAACTCGTGATACTTTGATCAAGAAGCTTGCATCAAAACCCAATACCATAAGATATAATAAATATATCCGTATAATGGCTAGGAAATGATACACGTTCCATTTAATCAAGTAAGTAAGGAAACAATAAGAGTAGTGGTATTTCATTGGCGATATCAAACACAAGGAATAATATCTCCCACTTATTCTACACCTCTTATGTCTCCTTACACTGCCAGATTAGAGTCAAGCTCAAAAGGGTCTTCTTTCCCCGCTAATTATTCCAAGCCCGTTCCCTTGGCTGTGGTTTCGCTAGATAGTAGATAGGGACAGTAGGAATCTCGTTAATCCATTCATGCGCGTCACTAATTAGATGACGAGGCATTTGGCTACCTTAAGAGAGTCATAGTTACTCCCGCCGTTGACCCGCGCTTACTTGAATTTCTTCACTTTGACATTCAGAGCACTGGGCAGAAATCACATTGTGTCAACACCCGCTAGGGCCATCACAATGCTTTGTTTTAATTAGACAGTCGGATTCCCCAAGTCCGTGCCAGTTCTGAATTGATTGTTAATTGATAATCGTTATAATTTAAAAGAACTAATTAAAATTAATTAGTATTCTTAAAAATTTTAGCAAGAAAGTTCCACAATTGGCTACGTAACTAACTATCCGGGGAACAAATAACTATCATAAATGATAGAAACTCTATTTACCCAGAACGAGCACATAAACCATGTTATTGTTTCCCAATCAAGCCCGACTATCTCAATCTTCAGAGCCAATCCTTATCCCGAAGTTACGGATCTAATTTGCCGACTTCCCTTACCTACATTATTCTATCGACTAGAGACTCTTCACCTTGGAGACCAGCTGCGGATATTGGTACGGCCTGTTGAGAAGTTTGCGTATCCCCACCATAAATTTTCAAGGTCCGAGGAGAAAATATCGACACAACAGTATATGTCATGCTCTTCTAGCCCATCTACCATATCTCTCTGCGAAAGACTTCCATGGTAGTACGGCTATAAAACAGAAAAGAAAACTCTTCCGATACCTCTCGACGGCTTCTTTATGGTCGTTCCTGTTGCCAGGATGAGCACGAGGCCCATATTTAATAACAAACGGATACTCAACAGGTTACGGAATTGGAACCGTATTCCCTTTCGTTCAAAATTATTCAAGTGTTTTACTTTAGATTAATTTATTTGACATATTTAAAACTTGAAAATTTTCGGCTTTCGCCTTGAACTTAGGACCGACTAACTCGTGATCAACCACTGTTCACACGAAACCCTTCTCCACTTCAGTCCTCCAAGGTCTCATTCGATTATTTGCTACTACCACCAAGATCTGTACCAATGGCGGCTCCATGCAGGCTTACGCCAAACACTTCTAAGCACACCATTGTACCTTCCTACTCACTAAAGTTTCAAAATTTATATTATAAATAATATAAATCATCTACTTTAGCGGTAATGTATAGGTATACAACTTAAGCGCCATCCATTTTAAGGGCTAGTTGCTTCGGCAGGTGAGTTGTTACACACTCCTTAGCGGATTTCGACTTCCATGATCACCGTCCTGCTGTTTTAAGCAACCAACGCCTTTCATGGTTTCTGTATGAGTTGTTAATTTGGGCACCGTAACATTACGTTTGGTTCATCCCACAGCGCCAGTTCTGCTTACCAAAAGTGGCCCACTGGGCACAATATATCATAACCTTAAACTTCATATCAAGAAAGTTAAGGTTCTTACCCATTTAAAGTTTGAGAATAGGTTAAGATCGTTTCGACCCTAAGGCCTCTAATCATTCGCTTTACCAGATAAGATTATTTTATATAACATTTAAATGCACCAGCTATCCTGAGGGAAACTTCGGAAGGAACCAGCTACTAGATGGTTCGATTGGTCTTTCGCCCCTATACTCAATTCTGACAATCGATTTGCACGTCAGAACTGTTTCGGTCTTCCATCAGGGTTTCCCCTGACTTCAACCTGATCAAGTATAGTTCACCATCTTTCGGGTCACAGCATATATGCTCAAGGTACGTTCCAGTTAGAGGTATAAATAATATAAATATCATTATACATAACTATATAGAACGCCCCGGGATTGTGTTAATTAACTATAAATAGTTAAAAAACTAATCCCATTATTAGTCAAGTTAATTATGCTATTAGGTTTATATCCCAATAACTTGCACATATGTTAGACTCCTTGGTCCGTGTTTCAAGACGGGTCCCGAAGGTATCCTGAATCTTTCGCATTGTTAATCATACAAGTGCATATAATAAACACAGAAAATCAATGATAATCATGCTATTATATAATTCCGAAAAATTAACGCACTGTATTCATATAAATCTATCAACACTTTATCAAATTAATGACATTTATTCTATGTTAAAATGCAAGCAAAATAATTTAAATAAACTATAAGTCATATTTTATGATAAATTTGGTTCATGTTAATAGATTACAATGTCCTTATATGGAAAAAATGCACACTATTATTATAATATTATTGAAATATTACAACTCTAATGATGAATTTTCCATAATGGATATTCAGGTTCATCGGGCTTAACCTCTAAGCAGTTTCACGTACTATTTAACTCTCTATTCAGAGTTCTTTTCAACTTTCCCTCACGGTACTTGTTTACTATCGGTCTCATGGTTATATTTAGTTTTAGATGGAGTTTACCACCCACTTAGTGCTGCACTATCAAGCAACACGACTCTTTGGAAACACCATCTAGTAATCATTAACGTTATACGGGCCTGGCACCCTCTATGGGTAAATGGCCTCATTTAAGAAGGACTTAAATCGTTAATTTCTCATACTAGAATATTGATGCTCCATACACTGCATCTCACATTTGCCATAAAGACAAAGTGACTTAGTGCTGAACTATTTTCTTTTCGCTCGCCGCTACTAAGAAAATCCTTGTTAGTTTCTTTTCCTCCCCTAATTAATATGCTTAAATTCAGGGGGTAGTCCCATATGAGTTGAGGTTGTATATACACACAAATATATTATTAAATATATTAAAACCATTGTAAATTTCTAATTTAAGTGAAGAATAATATTATGACAATTGTTTTTCATTTCATATCATTAATAAGAGGCAATTCTAGATTAAAATTTTATATTTTTTATGCTAAACATTCCTCAGTATCATTTGATTTGAAAAAGAAAATTATACATCTTCATTTTTCTCATACATATGAGAGCCAATGTGTTTCAATTATTATTAATATTATGAATATACATATATATATATATCCAATAATATACCATATGCTTTAATATTTCGTAAAATACTAAAACAACTTATTTAGCATAGTCTTACAACCCTCAACCATATGTAGTCCAAGCAGCACTCTAAAATTAATTAAAGTACCATAACAGCATGGACTGCGATATGCGTTCAAAATGTCGATGTTCATGTGTCCTGCAGTTCACACGATGACGCACAGTTTGCTGCGTTCTTCATCGACCCATGAGCCGAGTGATCCACCGCTTAGAGTGATTAATAAATTGTTTGTTTATTTCATTACGTCAATAATATTTTTATTGAAAGAAATTAAAAATACACCATTTTACTGGCATATATCAATTCCTTCAATAAAATCTTAACCCAAACGAATGCTGCGAAATGTCTTAGTTAACATAAATGATTGAATACTGGACTTGATAATTTATAAAAGATGATAAATTTTGTAAGCGATCAAATTATGTAAAACGTTAACCTTAAATGCAGGTACAACATTGTACATTTGGGATGTTGCTTTAACCATTGAATGCCCAAACCAATAATGGCCAATACAATACGCAACGCCTGTATATTATGGTACATATACACGCAAATAAATAAGATATACAAAAATCATTTTCAATCTCCGATCGGAATACATAATTTTTATTTATGGCTGGCAAAACACCATAATTTAAAGAGTTTTAGCATATTTTGCTACCGTCCGTCAATTGTTGTTTAATTTTATACTCTTTTTTTTTATCCTTGGGTAAATAGGATAGAATTTAGTTCTTATGCTCTCATCTTAAATTTCATTTTCATCTTATATATCTTATAATAATTTGGAATTTATTTATTTTAATAACGGTTGGAAAATACAATAATGATCCTTCCGCAGGTTCACCTACGGAAACCTTGTTACGACTTTTACTTCCTCTAAATAATCAAGTTCGGTCAACTTTTGCGAAACAACCGTAACACGCAAGGCGTCACAGTGATCACGTCCGGAGACCTCACTAAATAATTCAATCGGTAGTAGCGACGGGCGGTGTGCACAAAGGGCAGGGACGTAATCAATGCGAGTTAATGACTCACACTTACTAGGAATTCCAAGTTCATGTGAACAGTTTCAGTTCACAATCCCAAGCATGAAAGTGGTTCAGCGGTTTACCCGGACCTCTCGGTCTAGGAAATACACGTTGATACTTTCATTGTAGCGCGCGTGCAGCCCAGGACATCTAAGGGCATCACAGACCTGTTATTGCTCAATCTCATTATTGCTAGACGCAATTTGTCCATTTAAGAAGCTAGTGTCCTTATAATGGGACAAACCAACAGGTACGGCTCCACTTATATAAACACATTCAAACACAATAAACATTTTACTGCTACCATGAATGAAGGCAATATAAGCTTCAACACCATAATCCTGAAGATATCTATTTAATATATTTGAGTCTCGTTCGTTATCGGAATTAACCAGACAAATCACTCCACGAACTAAGAACGGCCATGCACCACCACCCATAGATTCGAGAAAGAGCTATCAATCTGTCTTACACACTTATGTTCGGACCTGGTAAGTTTTCCCGTGTTGAGTCAAATTAAGCCGCAGGCTCCACTCCTGGTGGTGCCCTTCCGTCAATTCCTTTAAGTTTCAGCTTTGCAACCATACTTCCCCCGGAGCCCAAAAGCTTTGGTTTCCCGGGAAGCGACTGAGAGAGCCATAAAAGTAGCTACACCCAATTGCTAGCTGGCATCGTTTATGGTTAGAACTAGGGCGGTATCTGATCGCCTTCGAACCTCTAACTTTCGTTCTTGATTAATGAAAACATCTTTGGCAAATGCTTTCGCTTAAGTTAGTCTTACGACGGTCCAAGAATTTCACCTCTCGCGTCGTAATACTAATGCCCCCAAACTGCTTCTATTAATCATTACCTCTTGATCTGAAAACCAATGAAAGCAGAACAGAGGTCTTATTTCATTATCCCATGCACAGAATATTCAGGCATTTGAAGCCTGCTTTAAGCACTCTAATTTGTTCAAAGTAATTGTACCGGCCCACAAAAACACTCGATGAAGAGCACTAATGTAGGTTTTTAAATAGGAGGAATATATAAAAAGTACAAGTACTTAATTACATATAAGAACTCCACCGATAATACGCTTACATACATAAAGGTATAGTACTAACTACAAATGTATGTTGTACTACCCGTATGAAGCACAAGTTCAACTACGAACGTTTTAACCGCAACAACTTTAATATACGCTATTGGAGCTGGAATTACCGCGGCTGCTGGCACCAGACTTGCCCTCCAATTGGTCCTTGTTAAAGGATTTAAAGTGTACTCATTCCAATTACAGGGCCTCGGATATGAGTCCTGTATTGTTATTTTTCGTCACTACCTCCCCGAGCTGGGAGTGGGTAATTTACGCGCCTGCTGCCTTCCTTAGATGTGGTAGCCGTTTCTCAGGCTCCCTCTCCGGAACCGAACCCTGATTCCCCGTTACCCGTTGCAACCATGGTAGTCCTAGATACTACCATCAAAAGTTGATAGGGCAGACATTTGAAAGATCTGTCGTCGGTACAAGACCATACGATCTGCATGTTATCTAGAGTTCAACCAATATAACGATCAATTGATCGCTTGGTTTTAGTCTAATAAAAGCACACGTCCCAAAAGGTCCGTGTTTTAATTGCATGTATTAGCTCTAGAATTACCACAGTTATCCAAGTAACTGTTAACGATCTAAGGAACCATAACTGATATAATGAGCCTTTTGCGGTTTCACTTTTAATTCGTGTGTACTTAGACATGCATGGCTTAATCTTTGAGACAAGCATATAACTACTGGCAGGATCAACCAGAATAATGTTATTATTTAATGTGTTGTTAAAAACATGAATATATGAATTTAGACAAACGCATATTTTAAAATATTTAAAGATACTTGACAATATTATATATTTTTCAATAAAATAAAATATATTATTTGTGGTAACATTTTACGAATACGGCCAAAATTTAATAGCGTTCATTTTCGTTTTTCATTAATTGTATAAATTTTCAATAATAATGATCAAAAATATCTTTATTTTTACACTTACAAAATATATAATCACATTTGCTTTAATTTTGTTTATTTTCAAATAAAATAAACATTTGTATTTTGATATTAAATTTAAAATTTAAATAGAAATTGATATTTAATGTGTGATTTTATATATTAAGTAAAACCATCACTCAAATTTAATGTGACGAATGTTTTTTAATTATAAGGAAAAGTTAATTCAATAAAAATGACTTGATTTTAATAAAAAAAAATAATAATTTTGCTCTATATAAAAGATCAATTAGTTAATTTGCGAACATAACAAGATTTATGACGCAATTCTCATATTTACCTTTTTATATAAAAAGGTTAAAGATTATGAACAATTAAACTAAGAACTAATTTAATGCTCATAATCTTTATTTTGTATTAACGATAAATCCAAATATAACCAGTGAATAAACTTCAGCAGAGAGAACGCTCCTAAGACCGTTTCATCATACACCTTGGAATACCTTGGTAGGCTTTTTCATTATCTTTTTATTTGATATATTAAATTTGAAGTAGAGCATAACCTTCAATTAGTCTGAACAACCACTGTTCATCATGAGTAGGTTTTGTGACACGCTTTCTCGAAATCGCCCATTTATGTTTGAAGGTACCACTCAACAATAATTTTTCATATGTATTTTTATAAATACCATTAAACTTCATTATAATATATAAATAAATTGACATTGCCGATTATAAATGCATAAGACATATGTATTTGAGAACTGTACCGATATTACATATGACTGACC
Organism: Drosophila tropicalis; assembly: GCF_018151085.1. NCBI lineage: Eukaryota > Metazoa > Arthropoda > Insecta > Diptera > Drosophilidae > Drosophila > Drosophila tropicalis. The sequence continues at coordinate 100,310 of NW_027173406.1, forward strand.
ATGCTCGACATCACACCACCTAAGTAGGTTTTGTGCCACGCTTTCTCGAAATCGCCCATTTATGTTTGAAGGTACCACTCAACAATAATTTTTCATATGTATTTTTATAAATACCATTAAACTTCATTATAATATATAAATAAATTGACATTGCCGATTATAAATGCATAAGACATATGTATTTGAGAACTGTACCGATATTACATATGACTGACCATGCTCGACATCACACCACCTAAGTAGGTTTTGTGCCACGCTTTCTCGAAATCGCCCATTTATGTTTGAAGGTACCACTCAACAATAATTTTTCATATGTATTTTTATAAATACCATTAAACTTCATTATAATATATAAATAAACTGACATTGCCGATTATAAATGCATAAGACATATGTATTTGAGAACTGTACCGATATTACATATGACTGACCATGCTCGACATCACACCACCTAAGTAGGTTTTGTGCCACGCTTTCTCGAAATCGCCCATTTATGTTTGAAGGTACCACTCAACAATAATTTTTCATATGTATTTTTATAAATACCATTAAACTTCATTATAATATATAAATAAATTGACATTGCCGATTATAAATGCATAAGACATATGTATTTGAGAACTGTACCGATATTACATATGACTGACCATGCTCGACATCACACCACCTAAGTAGGTTTTGTGCCACGCTTTCTCGAAATCGCCCATTTATGTTTGAAGGTACCACTCAACAATAATTTTTCATATGTATTTTTATAAATACCATTAAACTTCAATATAATATATAAATAAACTGACATTGCCGATTATAAATGCATAAGACATATGTATTTGAGAACTGTACCGATATTACATATGACTGACCATGCTCGACATCACACCACCTAAGTAGGTTTTGTGCCACGCTTTCTCGAAATCGCCCATTTATGTTTGAAGGTACCACTCAACAATAATTTTTCATATGTATTTTTATAAATACCATTAAACTTCATTATAATATATAAATAAATTGACATTGCCGATTATAAATGCATAAGACATATGTATTTGAGAACTGTACCGATATTACATATGACTGACCATGCTCGACATCACACCACCTAAGTAGGTTTTTGCCTAATTTTGTCACGCATTCTCGAAATCGCCCATTTATGTGTGAAGGTACCGCTCAATAATAAATTAACATTTTTTTTTATAAATATGTTTTTATACGATATGCATATCCCATATGATATGGATGATCCCATATGATAAATGGGCAAAATTTATATTTTTAATATTGAGTAAAATTTTTTTTCATATAAATGGGATAATAAATAAGCCCCATACGTTATGATATATTTTTTCATATGATATGAGATATTTATACGATATGCATATCCCATATGATATGGATGTTCCCATATGATAAATGGGCAAAATAAATATTTTCAATACTGAGTAAAATTTTTTTTCATATAAATGGGATAATAAATAAATCCCATACGTTATGATATTTTTTCATATGATATGAGATGTTCATACGATATGCATATCCCATATGATATGGATGTTCCCATATGATAAATGGGCAAAATTTATATTTTTAATATTAAGTAAATTTTTTTTTCATATAAATGGGATAATAAATAAATCCCATACGTTATGATATTTTTTCATATGATATGAGATATTTATACAAAATGCATATCCCATATGATATGGAAGTTCCCATATGATATTGAAATTTTTTTCATATAAATGAGATAATAAATAAATCCCATACGTTATGATATTTTTTCATATGATATGAGATATTTATACAAAATGCATATCCCATATGATATGGATGTTCCCATATGATATTGAAATTTTTTTTCAAATAAATGGGATAATAAATAAATCCCATACGTTATGATATTTTTTCATATGATATGAGATGTTCATACGATATGCATTTCCCATATGATATGGATGTTCCCATATGATAAGTGGGCATAATTTATATTTTTAATATTGAGTAAAATTTTTTTTCATATAAATGGTATAATAAATAAATCCCATACGTTATGATATTTTTTCATATGATATGAGATATTTATACAAAATGCATATCCCATATGATATTGAAATTTTTTTCATATAAATGGGATAATAAATAAATCCCATACGTTATGATATTTTTTTCATATGATATGAGATATTTATACAAAATGCATATCCCATATGATATGGATGTTCCCATATGATATTGAAATTTTTTTCATATAAATGGGATAATAAATAAGCGCCATACGTTATGATATTTTTTTCATATGATATGAGATATTTATACGATATGCATATCCCATATGATATGGATGTTCCCATATGATAAATGGGCAAAATAAATATTTTCAATATTGAGTAAAATTTTTTTTCATATAAATGGGATAATAAATAAATCCCATACGTTATGATATTTTTTCATATGATATGAGATGTTCATACGATATGCATATCCCATATGATATGGATGTTCCCATATGATAAATGGGCAAAATTTATATTTTTAATATTAAGTAAAATTTTTTTTCATATAAATGGGATAATAAATAAATCCCATACGTTATGATATTTTTTCATATGATATGAGATATTTATACAAAATGCATATCCCATATGATATGGAAGTTCCCATATGATATTGAAATTTTTTTCATATAAATGAGATAATAAATAAAACCCATACGTTATGATATTTTTTCATATGATATGAGATATTTATACAAAATGCATATCCCATATGATATGGATGCTCCCATATGATATTGAAATTTTTTTCATATAAATGGGATAATAAATAAATCCCATACGTTATGATATTTTTTCATATGATATGAGATGTTCATACGATATGCATTTCCCATATGATATGGATGTTCCCATATGATAAGTGGGCAAAATTTATATTTTTAATATTGAGTAAAATTTTTTTTCATATAAATGGTATAATAAATAAATCCCATACGTTATGATATTTTTTCATATGATATGAGATATTTATACAAAATGCATATCCCATATGATATTGAAATTTTTTTCATATAAATGGGATAATAAATAAATCCCATACGTTATGATATTTTTTCATATGATATGAGATATTTATACAAAATGCATATCCCATATGATATTGAAATTTTCTTCATATAAATGGGATAATAAATAAATCCCATACGTTATGATATTTTTTCATATGATATGAGATATTTATACAAAATGCATATCCCATATGATATGGAAGTTCCCATATGATATTGAAATTTTTTTCATATAAATGGTATAATAAATAAATCCCATACGTTATGATATTTTTTCATATGATATGAGATATTTATACAAAATGCATATCCCATATGATATTGAAATTTTTTTTCATATAAATGGGATAATAAATAAATCCCATACGTTATGATATTTTTTCATATGATATGAGATATTTATACAAAATGCATATCCCATATGATATGGATGTTCCCATATGATAAATGGGCAAAATTAATATTTTTAATAGTGAGTACAATTTTTTTTCATATAAATGGGATAATAAATAAATCCCATACGTTATGATATTTTTTTCATATGATATGAGATATTCATACAATATGCATATCCCATATATGGATGTTCCCACTTTTTTTCAATATAATGAGGAGATAATAAATACGGAAGAATTTGTAATCCACATTTTATTGCATCACTAAAAAGATTACGATTCATTTGGCTACATTATGACGATCACAGTTGAAACCGCCATTTTCGTTCTTTTAAGTTATATACTTATAATAATTTTATTTTCCCTTTGTAATAGGGACAGTAGGAATCTCTTAAAATACATATGTTGCGTCACTAAAATGATGACGATTCATTTGGGTACATTATGACGATCACAGTTGAAACCGCCATTTTCGTTCTTTTAAGTTATATACTTATAATAATTTTATTTTCCCTTTTTAATAGGGACAGTAGGAATCTCTTAAAATACATATGTTGCGTCACTAAAATGATGACGATTCATTTGGGTACATTATGACGATCACAGTTGAAACCGCCATTTTCGTTCTTTTAAGTTATATACTTATAATAATTATATTTTCCCTTTGTAATAGGGACAGTAGGAATCTCTTAAAATACATATGTTGCGTCACTAAAATGATGACGATTCATTTGGGTACATTATGACGATCACAGTTGGAACCGCCGATTTCGTTCTTTTAAGTTATATACTTATAATAATTTTATTTTCCCTTTTTAATAGGGACAGTAGGAATCTCTTAAAATACATATGTTGCGTCACTAAAATGATGACGATTCATTTGGGTACATTATGACGATCACAGTTGGAACCGCCGTTTTCGTTCTTTTAAGTTATATACTTATAATAATTTTATTTTCCCTTTTTAATAGGGACAGTAGGAATCTCTTAAAATACATATGTTGCGTCACTAAAATGATGACGATTCATTTGGGTACATTATGACGATCACAGTTGGAACCGCCGTTTTCGTTCTTTTAAGTTATATACTTATAATAATTTTATTTTCCCTTTTTAATAGGGACAGTAGGAATCTCTTAAAATACATATGTTGCGTCACTAAAATGATGACGATTCATTTGGGTACATTATGACGATCACAGTTGGAACCGCCGTTTTCGTTCTTTTAAGTTATATACTTATAATAAATAATAATACTTATTATATGAAATACTCTCCATATAATAAAAATACATCGGCAATTTAAAAATCGAATCATCAAGCAAAGGATAAGCTTCAGTGGATCGCAGTATGGCAGCTGCTCAACCACTTACAACACCTTGCCTGTTACAAAAGTCGTTTACAATTGATTCTAGGCTTTGTCATTGTATTAAATAATGTTTTAATAAGTAACTAGCGCGGCATCAGGTGATCGAAGATCCTCCCAATTTACTATGTTACAAATAACATTGGCATCACATCCATTGTCGTTTATAAAATAAACTTTTAATGGTTTAGAAGCCATACAATGCAAATTGCCCCTTATTTATCATTGCAGTCCAGCACGGATACGACCTTAGAGGCGTTCAGGCATAATCCAACGGACGTAGCGTCATACCACTGTTCGCTCGAACAAGTATTGTGCCATTGGTCCGTACCTGCGGTTCCTCTCGTACTACGCAGGAATGCTGTCGCAACAACGTTTTGTCATTAGTAGGGTAAAACTAACCTGTCTCACGACGGTCTAAACCCAGCTCACGTTCCCTTGCATGGGTGAACAATCCAACGCTTGGTGAATTTTGCTTCACAATGATAGGAAGAGCCGACATCGAAGGATCAAAAAGCGACGTCGCTATGAACGCTTGGCCGCCACAAGCCAGTTATCCCTATGGTAACTTTTCTGACACCTCTTGTTAAAAACTCTTTAAACCAAAAGGATCGATAGGCCGAGCTTTTGCTGTCCCTGTGTGTACTGAACACCGAGATCAAGTCAGCATTTGCCCTTTTGCTCTATGTGTGGTTTCTGTCCGCACTGAGCTGGCCTTGGGACACCTCCGTTATTATTTGAGAGATGTACCGCCCCAGTCAAACTCCCTACCTGGCAATGTCCTTGAATTGGATCATACCTGAGTAATTGGAGTTATACCAAAAATTTCAAATTGAAAATACATAAATGCAATCTCTCATTAAAGAATTTGTTTGCGATTATATAACAAACTCGTGATACTTTGATCAAGAAGCTTGCATCAAAACCCAATACCATAAGATATAATAAATATATCCGTATAATGGCTAGGAAATGATACACGTTCCATTTAATCAAGTAAGTAAGGAAACAATAAGAGTAGTGGTATTTCATTGGCGATATCAAACACAAGGAATAATATCTCCCACTTATTCTACACCTCTTATGTCTCCTTACACTGCCAGATTAGAGTCAAGCTCAAAAGGGTCTTCTTTCCCCGCTAATTATTCCAAGCCCGTTCCCTTGGCTGTGGTTTCGCTAGATAGTAGATAGGGACAGTAGGAATCTCGTTAATCCATTCATGCGCGTCACTAATTAGATGACGAGGCATTTGGCTATTTTTTTTTTTTTTTTTTTTTTTTTTTGATCGCTAAGGAAGGAAATCTTCTAAAGATACGAGCAAACCTTTATGGAAAAATCTCGCATGCACGATTCACTGTGTCATCAGAACAATTAAGTTCTACAGTGCCTACGTACTAAAACCACCTCAATTCTATAGATGTGCGATGTTTGTACCTTTTTAGGTGTTATGCCAAGGTAGCAGGCAAAAATATAAGAAGCTAGAGTATGATACGCCTAGCTCTCGTATACCCAGCACAATACATGAAGTATTTGAATGACGTCACTCCGCCGTTCACTGCTCTGACGCTAATGATTTTGCTATCATTAGCGGTGAGGAGGTCCTTTGCTATCAATCGTTTGACCGACTGACCGCTCCAGACTCCTCTCCAGTTGAGTGTGACGGAGTGAAACTCGATGTCACCTGTCGCTCCGAAAGATCGCCGCAGTTGTGATCTTATGTCAGCTCTGTCGTACCTTTCAACCTTACGCTGATGCGCTTGGTCTAAGGAATGTCCGTCTGTCACCACCTGGATGTCAATCACATAAATGTGATTCTGTCGGATTCCCACCAGGTCCGGTTTATTTAACCCCGAGTCGCAATGCAGACTTGGTTCGACATGGACAACGCAGCCTCTGCCTTCAAGCCCCCGCTTGACGGCATTTACTACGCTGTTGTGTCTAGCTACCCGCCTCCCATGCGTACGATAGCATTTTTGCAAGATGTGGTTTGTTGTCTCGGGAGCATCACATCCTGCACGACACCGTCTCTCCAATTCGTGCCTTCCCCTCGTCGTACGAGACTTAGAGGGTAGGGCATTTATCCGCAATTTGACACCGTGTAAATATTCCTTTCCTGTTAGCAAGCGCGTGGGCTGACTCACCCATCCATGTTGCGGGCCATAGTGACCCGCTTCACGGAGACCGCAACCATCAACAGACATGTACAACCTGTTTGCAAAATACGAGTCAATCTCTGGACGCGAAACCAGCTGCACATTTTCCGCCTTTAATCTATCTCGAGCCCTTTGCATTTCGCCGTCAATGAAAGAGCTAGCTACCTCGGATTGTTCGAGGTGGGGCCATTTTATATTGCTCAATCGCTTCAGACGCAGCATCGGCGCTATCCATCTAACTGACGGAATCCCGAGACCCCCACAAGTGTGGGGGGCGTGAAAGAAAGCAACTGGTACATCCAGCGGGAGGTCTAACCACCTCCTCACGAATTGCCGTACCAATCTGTCACATTTTCTTAAGACGCCTATCATCACACTCCCAAGTGTTAGTTGGTGATAGAGTTGTGGGATAAGGAGTCTTAAGTGAAAAATTTTTTGGTTTTAGGGGGTATAATCTTAATGTTCGCCGGGTCGTCTGCTGGACTATATCGAGCCCGCCCATCCAGTGAACGATTCCTAAATACTTCCACTCTTCAGTACGCTTCAATGAGGCTCGTCCTCACAAAGCTCCGTCGTTCAAAAATTTTCTTTTACTATATAAATTGTCAGTACCAATCTGTCACATTTTCTTAAGAGCGTCATGTTACTCCCGCCGTTGACCCGCTTATCTTTGATCTTGAGATCTTCGTTGCTTACTTGAATTTCTTCACTTTGACATTCAGAGCACTGGGCAGAAATCACATTGTGTCAACACCCGCTAGGGCCATCACAATGCTTTGTTTTAATTAGACAGTCGGATTCCCCAAGTCCGTGCCAGTTCTGAATTGATTGTTAATTGATAATCGTTATAATTTAAAAGAACTAATTAAAATTAATTAGTATTCTTAAAAATTTTAGCAAGAAAGTTCCACAATTGGCTACGTAACTAACTATCCGGGGAACAAATAACTATCATAAATGATAGAAACTCTATTTACCCAGAACGAGCACATAAACCATGTTATTGTTTCCCAATCAAGCCCGACTATCTCAATCTTCAGAGCCAATCCTTATCCCGAAGTTACGGATCTAATTTGCCGACTTCCCTTACCTACATTATTCTATCGACTAGAGACTCTTCACCTTGGAGACCAGCTGCGGATATTGGTACGGCCTGTTGAGAAGTTTGCGTATCCCCACCATAAATTTTCAAGGTCCGAGGAGAAAATATCGACACAACAGTATATGTCATGCTCTTCTAGCCCATCTACCATATCTCTCTGCGAAAGACTTCCATGGTAGTACGGCTATAAAACAGAAAAGAAAACTCTTCCGATACCTCTCGACGGCTTCTTTATGGTCGTTCCTGTTGCCAGGATGAGCACGAGGCCCATATTTAATAACAAACGGATACTCAACAGGTTACGGAATTGGAACCGTATTCCCTTTCGTTCAAAATTATTCAAGTGTTTTACTTTAGATTAATTTATTTGACATATTTAAAACTTGAAAATTTTCGGCTTTCGCCTTGAACTTAGGACCGACTAACTCGTGATCAACCACTGTTCACACGAAACCCTTCTCCACTTCAGTCCTCCAAGGTCTCATTCGATTATTTGCTACTACCACCAAGATCTGTACCAATGGCGGCTCCATGCAGGCTTACGCCAAACACTTCTAAGCACACCATTGTACCTTCCTACTCACTAAAGTTTCAAAATTTATATTATAAATAATATAAATCATCTACTTTAGCGGTAATGTATAGGTATACAACTTAAGCGCCATCCATTTTAAGGGCTAGTTGCTTCGGCAGGTGAGTTGTTACACACTCCTTAGCGGATTTCGACTTCCATGATCACCGTCCTGCTGTTTTAAGCAACCAACGCCTTTCATGGTTTCTGTATGAGTTGTTAATTTGGGCACCGTAACATTACGTTTGGTTCATCCCACAGCGCCAGTTCTGCTTACCAAAAGTGGCCCACTGGGCACAATATATCATAACCTTAAACTTCATATCAAGAAAGTTAAGGTTCTTACCCATTTAAAGTTTGAGAATAGGTTAAGATCGTTTCGACCCTAAGGCCTCTAATCATTCGCTTTACCAGATAAGATTATTTTATATAACATTTAAATGCACCAGCTATCCTGAGGGAAACTTCGGAAGGAACCAGCTACTAGATGGTTCGATTGGTCTTTCGCCCCTATACTCAATTCTGACAATCGATTTGCACGTCAGAACTGTTTCGGTCTTCCATCAGGGTTTCCCCTGACTTCAACCTGATCAAGTATAGTTCACCATCTTTCGGGTCACAGCATATATGCTCAAGGTACGTTCCAGTTAGAGGTATAAATAATATAAATATCATTATACATAACTATATAGAACGCCCCGGGATTGTGTTAATTAACTATAAATAGTTAAAAAACTAATCCCATTATTAGTCAAGTTAATTATGCTATTAGGTTTATATCCCAATAACTTGCACATATGTTAGACTCCTTGGTCCGTGTTTCAAGACGGGTCCCGAAGGTATCCTGAATCTTTCGCATTGTTAATCATACAAGTGCATATAATAAACACAGAAAATCAATGATAATCATGCTATTATATAATTCCGAAAAATTAACGCACTGTATTCATATAAATCTATCAACACTTTATCAAATTAATGACATTTATTCTATGTTAAAATGCAAGCAAAATAATTTAAATAAACTATAAGTCATATTTTATGATAAATTTGGTTCATGTTAATAGATTACAATGTCCTTATATGGAAAAAATGCACACTATTATTATAATATTATTGAAATATTACAACTCTAATGATGAATTTTCCATAATGGATATTCAGGTTCATCGGGCTTAACCTCTAAGCAGTTTCACGTACTATTTAACTCTCTATTCAGAGTTCTTTTCAACTTTCCCTCACGGTACTTGTTTACTATCGGTCTCATGGTTATATTTAGTTTTAGATGGAGTTTACCACCCACTTAGTGCTGCACTATCAAGCAACACGACTCTTTGGAAACACCATCTAGTAATCATTAACGTTATACGGGCCTGGCACCCTCTATGGGTAAATGGCCTCATTTAAGAAGGACTTAAATCGTTAATTTCTCATACTAGAATATTGATGCTCCATACACTGCATCTCACATTTGCCATAAAGACAAAGTGACTTAGTGCTGAACTATTTTCTTTTCGCTCGCCGCTACTAAGAAAATCCTTGTTAGTTTCTTTTCCTCCCCTAATTAATATGCTTAAATTCAGGGGGTAGTCCCATATGAGTTGAGGTTGTATATACACACAAATATATTATTAAATATATTAAAACCATTGTAAATTTCTAATTTAAGTGAAGAATAATATTATGACAATTGTTTTTCATTTCATATCATTAATAAGAGGCAATTCTAGATTAAAATTTTATATTTTTTATGCTAAACATTCCTCAGTATCATTTGATTTGAAAAAGAAAATTATACATCTTCATTTTTCTCATACATATGAGAGCCAATGTGTTTCAATTATTATTAATATTATGAATATACATATATATATATATCCAATAATATACCATATGCTTTAATATTTCGTAAAATACTAAAACAACTTATTTAGCATAGTCTTACAACCCTCAACCATATGTAGTCCAAGCAGCACTCTAAAATTAATTAAAGTACCATAACAGCATGGACTGCGATATGCGTTCAAAATGTCGATGTTCATGTGTCCTGCAGTTCACACGATGACGCACAGTTTGCTGCGTTCTTCATCGACCCATGAGCCGAGTGATCCACCGCTTAGAGTGATTAATAAATTGTTTGTTTATTTCATTACGTCAATAATATTTTTATTGAAAGAAATTAAAAATACACCATTTTACTGGCATATATCAATTCCTTCAATAAAATCTTAACCCAAACGAATGCTGCGAAATGTCTTAGTTAACATAAATGATTGAATACTGGACTTGATAATTTATAAAAGATGATAAATTTTGTAAGCGATCAAATTATGTAAAACGTTAACCTTAAATGCAGGTACAACATTGTACATTTGGGATGTTGCTTTAACCATTGAATGCCCAAACCAATAATGGCCAATACAATACGCAACGCCTGTATATTATGGTACATATACACGCAAATAAATAAGATATACAAAAATCATTTTCAATCTCCGATCGGAATACATAATTTTTATTTATGGCTGGCAAAACACCATAATTTAAAGAGTTTTAGCATATTTTGCTACCGTCCGTCAATTGTTGTTTAATTTTATACTCTTTTTTTTATCCTTGGGTAAATAGGATAGAATTTAGTTCTTATGCTCTCATCTTAAATTTCATTTTCATCTTATATATCTTATAATAATTTGGAATTTATTTATTTTAATAACGGTTGGAAAATACAATAATGATCCTTCCGCAGGTTCACCTACGGAAACCTTGTTACGACTTTTACTTCCTCTAAATAATCAAGTTCGGTCAACTTTTGCGAAACAACCGTAACACGCAAGGCGTCACAGTGATCACGTCCGGAGACCTCACTAAATAATTCAATCGGTAGTAGCGACGGGCGGTGTGCACAAAGGGCAGGGACGTAATCAATGCGAGTTAATGACTCACACTTACTAGGAATTCCAAGTTCATGTGAACAGTTTCAGTTCACAATCCCAAGCATGAAAGTGGTTCAGCGGTTTACCCGGACCTCTCGGTCTAGGAAATACACGTTGATACTTTCATTGTAGCGCGCGTGCAGCCCAGGACATCTAAGGGCATCACAGACCTGTTATTGCTCAATCTCATTATTGCTAGACGCAATTTGTCCATTTAAGAAGCTAGTGTCCTTATAATGGGACAAACCAACAGGTACGGCTCCACTTATATAAACACATTCAAACACAATAAACATTTTACTGCTACCATGAATGAAGGCAATATAAGCTTCAACACCATAATCCTGAAGATATCTATTTAATATATTTGAGTCTCGTTCGTTATCGGAATTAACCAGACAAATCACTCCACGAACTAAGAACGGCCATGCACCACCACCCATAGATTCGAGAAAGAGCTATCAATCTGTCTTACACACTTATGTTCGGACCTGGTAAGTTTTCCCGTGTTGAGTCAAATTAAGCCGCAGGCTCCACTCCTGGTGGTGCCCTTCCGTCAATTCCTTTAAGTTTCAGCTTTGCAACCATACTTCCCCCGGAGCCCAAAAGCTTTGGTTTCCCGGGAAGCGACTGAGAGAGCCATAAAAGTAGCTACACCCAATTGCTAGCTGGCATCGTTTATGGTTAGAACTAGGGCGGTATCTGATCGCCTTCGAACCTCTAACTTTCGTTCTTGATTAATGAAAACATCTTTGGCAAATGCTTTCGCTTAAGTTAGTCTTACGACGGTCCAAGAATTTCACCTCTCGCGTCGTAATACTAATGCCCCCAAACTGCTTCTATTAATCATTACCTCTTGATCTGAAAACCAATGAAAGCAGAACAGAGGTCTTATTTCATTATCCCATGCACAGAATATTCAGGCATTTGAAGCCTGCTTTAAGCACTCTAATTTGTTCAAAGTAATTGTACCGGCCCACAAAAACACTCGATGAAGAGCACTAATGTAGGTTTTTAAATAGGAGGAATATATAAAAAAGTACAAGTACTTAATTACATATAAGAACTCCACCGATAATACGCTTACATACATAAAGGTATAGTACTAACTACAAATGTATGTTGTACTACCCGTATGAAGCACAAGTTCAACTACGAACGTTTTAACCGCAACAACTTTAATATACGCTATTGGAGCTGGAATTACCGCGGCTGCTGGCACCAGACTTGCCCTCCAATTGGTCCTTGTTAAAGGATTTAAAGTGTACTCATTCCAATTACAGGGCCTCGGATATGAGTCCTGTATTGTTATTTTTCGTCACTACCTCCCCGAGCTGGGAGTGGGTAATTTACGCGTTACACGTTAATGCATGCAATTTTAACAATTTTCTGCGAACTTCACACACACACACACACACGATTTTCACTAATTGTCTTGGGCCAGAAATCTCGGTTGAGCCCCCAGTTTGTAGAATTTGAATTATTCTGGTTATTTAGTTCAATATTATTTAAGGATGTGATTTCCTTATTTAAACTTATTATTTATTAACAATGTTTCTTTATTTTTAGAATACATATATTTATTAATTATTATAATGGCCTGGCGACAAATTTGGGTGTGCGATGTGATCGAGGCGAGAGTACGATTGCGAGTGCTTTCCGATCGACGCTTCTGCTTTATTTTCATGAGTGAGTCGACCAGATAGGTACTGCCGCTGCGTGTCGTTTCTGTCTCGCTCACTCGGTACCAAACGATTGCCATGATTATGCCTGCCTGACACTTCATTTCCTACATATATATTTTCATATTTTGCCACGCCCTACTCCGCCTCCATAATTAGAAAAAAACCGATTTTCTCCCTGTGGTTTTTTGACTATCGCATTCAAATTAGGCAGACTAATTAATCTTATCTATTTCTACAAAACTACCAAATTTTATTGAAATCAGACTGGAAACATGCAAAATATGAGAGTATGAACGTATTTTACTAAGAAAGCGGTCCACAAGTCCAGAATTACGTTCTCAAGTGGTGGAGCTAGAGTGCTCGTGTCTTCGTAGAGTGAGCGAGATAGCATATAGTATAAAGACATGTAAAAAACAATTTAATGAGACAAACATTTGGTTTTCGAAATTTGAAATATTTGTTTCACCTGGTGCATGGTATACCCCAGTCGACGAGTCTGACTTTACCTTGCTTCATTTTACTTTTTTGTTTTCACTTTTTTAGATTATTCAAAGATAAACTTTTTGTTTTATTTTTGATGTTTTGACTTTATGAGAGTTTACGCGAAGTTGAATGATTGCATTTACTGTACTT